>NW_017174545.1:34486-39626 GCF_001652005.2 Ceratina calcarata | reverse complement strand
TGAATTGAATGAAGAAGATGCGTGAATTGAATGAAGAAGATGCGTGAATTGAATGAAGAAGATGCGCGGGTTATGCTGTACGTAAGTACAAAGCCATTGTTATTAATTTAAAAATGTATTTATTGTTGATGGTATTCTACCGAGGAGGTAGAGCGTGATACTTGGATTTGTGTAACATGACCAAAACGATTAGGGTATTTCCTTCGTTCATGGTTTTGTATACAATTTATTGAAACAGGAAATGTACTTTGTTAAATCTACTCATTTTATGGATTGACAACATTCGAAACATATACTTTTATCGTAACAATAAATATCTTATTTTACTAAAGGTATTAATTAAAAACATAAGATTGCCAATTATTTACAATGAAATGGTTACACTTAAATAATGCTAACTATACATAAAACTATGACATTGCTCACAACATTAAGAAAAATGACTTCTCTGGGTAATAAAGAGAAGTTCAAACTTCGATACGCGATTAATTAAGGATAATGTTTACGATGTGGGGGTGAGAGTTTGTAAAGTTGTGCGTGTCAGTCTTTACCATTAATCTCTATTAGTTCTTGCATGGGCGTGTGGATAATCGTTGAGAAATACTGTTTCTTTCAAACAACAAAAGAATTCTTATACTGCGTTGATAAATCTAATATCTGCTTCGGTTAACCACGTTACCGAGAAGGCACGAAATGTCTGCCCCGACGATCGTCGATTGATTAGCGTAATAGGGCTGGGGCGGGTTCCCTCCGTTGTTGTACTTCATTTGTACGGCGGTCTCGTAATCAGGCGCCGGTCTGTAAGACGGTAGCAAGGCACGTAAGTTGTTGATGTCCGTCGACGAAACCGACACGACGGGATACGGTGATGTCGACAGATCGTTATAGCTGGTCCACCGTGTGTGGCCCTCCGCGTTCCTGTTGTCCAGGTTCACTGATACCGCGTGATCGCCAGAGTCGTTTGTGTCGCTATCCTAAATTTTATAAATGCGATCATAAGGTTTCTGGTTTAATTAACAGGTCAGGGAAATGTTATTAGTATAATGTGAAGTACGTACGAAATAGCCATTAGTCGATCTCTCTATCGGCCTCGATTCTTGATGCTGCATATAAAACGTATGTTGCGCTATGCATAATCGCCAAACGTATTTCGCGTTCCGCGATTCGGTGAATATAAACTGTTTCGGCTCCTCCCCTTCCGCTTGACACTCTATTCTGAATGTCTTCTTGTGATTGATAACATTACTTATGTCTTTCCACCTGCATTACAAGTATTATTTATTCTTCCTGTAAACGTAACGTGTTCGAGAGATTTCGTGAATGAATACCTGTAGAATTGCGTTGTTTGCGTGTTAGGATAAATGATCATGATTCCGTTAATAGAGATTCCCAATATCACCTCGTTGTTTCCATTATCCTGTCAAATCAGTGAATCGCGTTATACTAGAAAGTTCGAAGTATTTTATATGAAAATTCAGGCACCTTCGTAGAAAATGTTTCATTTCCATATCCCTCTAGTTGCATGACAATGGAAATGTATAGTTCCTCTGCTGCAGCTTGAGTGACACCAACGAGATTCTTGTATTGGCATACTGCAGTATGCAAAAGAGAATCTTGACCTCCAGGATCTGCTTGGATGACGTCCTAACGAAGAGGGTATGATTAAAATAAGGTAGAAGATGTAATATATTCTGTCGACTTTGCTTACTACCTTAGGAAACAATGTGCACTGTTGCAAACACTCCATAGTATGTCTTTCTGCATCAAAATTACCAAACTCTGCTTGCATCGAATAGCTTGCCAGAAGAGTTGCTTGTCTAGAATTGCACTGAAATCGTCCTTCTAAAACATCGCTCTTTAGTTGAAGGTAATAGTGGTATCTGAAACAACAGAGAATCGAGAAAATAGTGACAATACTGTTAAGAAACAAGTAGCGACTTTTCGTTTCTTGAAAGATTTCTTCGTGTTTCTGTTTCAACAAATGTCACTTCAAGACAAAGCTTATTGTATGAACAGAATTTCTGCAAATAACAGTTTATTGAAAATGTCTTGGAACTTGTAGCGATGGAATGTTCCTCAATGTTGCTTCAGAGGTTCCGCAGCTTAGAAGTAATATAAAGGTAATCAAGGTACTACGTACCTCGTCATCTCATCCTGGAGAAGTTGTACATCTGTGACGTAGTACATGACCCTCAAATAAAGGCCAAAATTCTTTGCCTCCTTCTCCAACTGTTTCTTCAATGGCTTGTCCATGTCCACCCACCTCGGGGACGGAGAGTCGTGCCTAGATACATACCGCAAGCCAAAGAATTCAGGCTGACCTAGGCCCAATCTTTGGGTCACATTGTCCAAGCACTCTTGGCCGAGACTGTCGATGCTCAGTGTGCATTCTATGGTCGTAGTATCCAGCAACTCAATACAGATCACATACTGATTCTTCGAGACCACGTTATACTGCCGACTTTTCTTCAAATGGAATTTAAAAGGCATCTTCAAGGCACGTTTGACTGGAGACAAAAACAATGCAGATGTTGAGGGTTCTCCACACTAATTTTCAATGAAAAATAGAATTAATGTAACAAAGATGAAACAGTTGACAGAAACAAAAGAACGCGGTAGCGATTTCTATACAACAGCAAATACAGTGGAACTGCCATCGATCACCGAATTCTGTCTATCACGTTCCACGATACTTTTACTTTTAATTGAAATACATGTGCATGCACGTACTGTGTACATTCCACTCTGTCGAGCATGAGAAATGTATAATTTTTTCCTCGATTAATGAATCTCTAACCTCGATTTCTCACGTCATTGATGCTAGTTACAAAGTGTTACGAAGTTATGGTACACAGTTCCAGCTGCGTTTTTAATGCAAACCATCGGGAGATCAATTTTACAATTAAACCGAAAGGGAACAAAAAGGATGAATGAGTCCATGAAGAAAAGCATTAAAAATCGTCAATATGAAATGCAGATTAATTAAAACAGTTTCGATGATCATTTATAGCTACACTCATCGTATTTTAATTAAAAATTGAAATTTCTATTCATCGAAATTCATTGCTTTTATGTTCGGGTTGTCTCCATTATCTAATCGTTTACATTGTTAATAAATATTATATTAGAATGTACTGAATCTAAGGTACCGAAGAAATTCCCCAGGCACTTCATTGTGGGTGGGAAATTGTACTGTGCACACACAGTGACTAATGGTCTTATCAAAGTTAATCGCTCGCCTTTTATTGTGCTCAGCCCGTTATCATATTTTATCGTAACGGTTACAAATTTCGCGATAACATGAAAGTTACGTGTGCAAAATTCCTGGCTAAAGCATTGTTACATCTTGTCCTTCTTTGCCAACAACCGGGGGAATAAATAATTCGACCACATTTTAGTAGCATAAATATATTTTATAATAATTAACAAATTACTTTTCCTTTGTGTTAACATAATATTTGACTAAAATGGCGTTCAACGCCTCTGCAAAAATTGTTTACAAAATTCTTTCTTGTCAATTGGGCAATTCTTCCAATTTAAATTGAATAAAACTGCGTGGCCGTGGATGACTGCATTTCTATTTGGCCCATTTTGAACTGCAACCGATGCAGCCACCGCAAGAGCGTCGCGTTTGACTCCCGGCGGGACGAAACGAAATTCTCGGACATCTTGTTCGGCGGAAAGTCCCGACAATTCTGCAGTCGCATTTGCAAATTACCCGGTAGCTAATCGCAAATAAATAATAATTATTACATAAACACGTCTAATTAATTAATTATAAAAACTAGCGTAATAATGAATTATTACTGCGCTTGAATTATCGTAACTCCGATGATCAAATACCTGAATATGATGCGAGTATAAAATGGGACTCCAAAGTGGTAGCAGTTTGCTCAGCACAATTGAGCCGCATTCGAGAAGCGCTTCGAGCAAGCTCAGAAAATGCAAGTTCACCATTTCAGCCAACTGAAATTTTCGAAGTATCTATCAAGAAGGAACAGAAACTTTCATTCAATTCACTTACAACTTTTGAGAATTCGACTAGCTGCAATATACAGGGCGTTACAGTGCCCCAGAAATCCAGAAGAATATTCATGGTAATATTGTGGCTCTCGCTGTTCGACGGATTGTTCTTCGACAACTCTTCCAAGTACATCGTCCACAGCTGAACAGAGACAAATAAGAATCATCATTTTCTCTTATCAATTAAATACAATACGTATTTAATGTATTTAAAAAATGAAATAATACCTGGCAAAGTATGAAAGCGTGAAACAACGAGGACATATGCAAGACCGAAGCTTTGGATTGCTCGGGGAATCCGGAAAATATAACTTGCACATGATCCGCGACGTGGCAAGATACTTCCTGTGGTATTGGCTGCGCGAATGGGACCGACTGTCCATGGGTGTGCGTATTATTGCTGCCAGCGTACATCGCCGTATGCGTGAGAGATCCTAACAAGAGCCATGATAGAAGTCTGATATGTCCGATACAGTCCACGTACTCCCGGGCCCTAAAAATTGGGGGAAGATATGAAAGTGTAAAGATAATCATTGAGATCGTCAGAATAACAATGCTTTTTCCAACTAGACTGCGGATTTAACGCATCCCTAAGAAAATACAAAACGTTGCGTGTATAAGAATATACGGAATTCCGCAATGATTGAACTAGAAAAGAAATCTAATATTTTAATTGCTATCGTACATGTTCCATATTGCGTGAGAAGCCGCAGACTACTTATAACCACTTTGTGGTGCATTATGTATTCTGGTTTAATTAGAATCTAAGCAATTACATATACCCTGGCTGTATCATCGAGGGAGCACTGTACAGCCATGGAAGATATCGAGCCACCGCTCTGTTTTCTCTGTTGTTGCCTCTGGTGATTTCTAAAGCGACGTATTGCGCCAGACCGCACTTAAGTATCCCGCCCAAAGTGTCCTCGTTCAGTCCTGCCTGCATCCCTTTACTATAACTCTAAATTTACATTTCTCTTTATGAACTGATCAATATAATACGAATGGATAATTAATGGACGACGATTAAGGATGTATTGGCTATACAGTCAATCCCAAAAGTTTATGCACGTTAGAAACGCATTTTTTAAAAAGAAATCACACATCGGAAGAACATTGC
>NW_017174545.1:26663-33869 GCF_001652005.2 Ceratina calcarata | reverse complement strand
AGCAATGTTCTTCCGATGTGTGATTTCTTTTTAAAAAATGCGTTTCTAACGTGCATAAACTTTTGGGATTGACTGTATAGCCAATACATCCTTAAAGATGACGAATGGATAACGGAATCGATAGAGGATGTGTAATTAAAAGATTTATTATTTCGTCGTTACCTTCACTTTGCTCAGTGTATGAAAGTCAGTCAAGAAGTCCAGCACGTCCGACAGTTGATTTTTCAAAGATTCAGAGGCGTTTGTGTTATAAATCTGCGATATATCCGTTTGCATATTCTCCAAGGCGATCGTGTTGGGTAACGAACCTCCAATATCCTAAACGATTCAAATTTAACGCGTCTCGAGCTTCAAGTATCTGAAGATCGCTTACCTGAAGCACGAAATGCAAGAGCAGCAGGAAATTCGAGTCCGGTATCGTGGTCTTGAATTTGATCGCTTGTATCAGCTCGAACACGATCGTCCTACCGAAGAAGTGTTTGTCCCTGTCCCGAATGAACCCTCTGTGACACAGGTAGCATAGATCTGTCAGGTAACTGTATTTAATCGACGAGTTCTGGATGGCGTAGCTCAATACTTTGGCGAACGGGTCCAACAAGCTCTGCGAAAGTTATTTCAACATCAACATTTGAGAGTCTTTGCTCAAACAGATCAGAGGATCGTGAATTGATTAATGAACAAATATCATTAATTTATGATCGGAATTAACAAATACATTTTTATTGATCAAGAATAAGAAAAGAATGTAAAAGTTTAAATTAATAATGAACGAGAAATGAATTTCCATGGAATTATTTGTAAGCTCACCTTCGATTGCTGGATGCCTGGGACTTTCAATAAGGAAATCATGATTCTCAATAACGGATCGGTGTCCTCGATGGACGAGAGTACAAAGATCAGCCTGCGGAAGAAGTAGTCGAATTGCGCCAGCAGGCCGCTCCAGGTCGTCGCGCCTGGTCCCAACCCAGCCTCCAGCGGCAGGCAACTCAGATAGCAAGCTACGTTGAACAGTATTACTGGAAGACGTTCCATCGGCAGAGATTTTTTCCCGTTCAATGCCTAAATTTCAACGTTTCTCTTATGAAATTAATTGTAAAGCGATTAATTGACTACAGATTTTTGTATAAGATGAAACTATAGTAATTTTGTAAATGGAAACTAGATAAAGATTGGTTTTAGCCTACCTCAAGCAGTAATTGCAAAGGTGCTATTGGATTTAATTCGTTGAAATCAACCAACGCCTGTGTGACGCTTTTGAAAAATTGCATTCTTGTCGATTCTACAAAAGAATAGCACCCATGAATTCTAGTAAAGAGATTATTTATTTAAAAGAAGTTGAATTTGGGTGTAATATCACGATACCATTAAGATGCGTTTGGAACATCTGCAAGAAGACACCGTTAGGTGCCAGTTGATGAAGAACGCAACGAAGAAATTGATGCGCGACACTGATCGCGCCACCGGGCAGGTGCATGTTGGTCTCACTTTGCCAAGGATACATCGCGTTCAATGCTACCCTGTGAACAAGAAAAAATCATCAAAGTGCTGGGAAATAATTGTGGATGAGGATACAATTGTAATAAATAGACTGCGAATTTTTTAGAATACAACTACAAAAGACAATTATAAATTAAATATTCTACATATTTATTGATATTATGTAAGTTTTCTGCAATTTTGCAAATGTTTTATAATGCAGAAAAATTCGCAGTCTAGTAATAAATTGAAGAACAGACTTTGTAACGACGCGTAGGATTTCTGGCAATAGCGGCGCAGCCAAGGACGGCTCGCGATGGATGAATGTGCCCAAATTTATGATACATAGTCCGAGTTCTTCGTCAGAGTACTCTTCTTTTATCGTCCCACATTCTGAACATCTGATTAAAAAATTAAATACCATAGTTTCGGTGACGATGTAAAGATCCTTCAAAGGATCTTATGTAAAAAAATAATTAGTATAAAAACAATTTGATTGATCTGTTCATAATTGTAATACCTTTCGTAAATGCAATCGTCGCCGATTCGGAATAGGCTCTGTTTCAAACTAAAGTCAGCATGGTAAGCCTGCTGCGTGGCGATGTCGAGATTGCGTTGCATCTGAGGACCAGACCTGTGAAAACAAATTGTCATAATACGATTCAATTTATCGAGACTCAATTGAGTCTAATCTAATCTAAATCTAAAAATCTAAATACCAAGATTCAGTACGTCGAGCAAGTGGACCATCTTGACCGATGCCACCGTCCCTCCGAGGCTTGTCGCGTTGAATACGAACGTGATCCCGTATTCTAGGTCGGCGATCAGGATCGAAAATTCGGGAGGGGTAATCTGGAAAGTCTATCGCTGGAGGTGGAGATTCTAGAGCTACCTGTTTGATCAATCTCCTCGGACTCGACCTACTCGAGTTTATCTCGTTCGATGTTGGGACTAGAGACTGAATAATAATAATTTATTATGTTTTTAATTCAGGTGCAAATTAGGCTAGTGCATATGAAATGTTGTCTGCATATAATTCTTTATCTCAAATACATAAAAATTAAAAAATATAGGAAAATTACAAAGTAAGAAATATGCACCAAATATAATAAGACATAGGAGATAATGTCTTCTTACCACATTTTCTGACGTGGTGCTGTCTTGTTTCACTGGCACTTGACCGTCACTTTTCACAATTCCATTGTTAGATTTATTAGAATCTGAAAAATTGAAGCATTTTTTATATTTTATTAACATGTTCTCGTATATCATATCAGCAATGAATGCTGATCTGTACATTTCGTTTTCTGATACCTTCTATTTCTCGAACACCAAGCGCCTGGCGAACATGCTCCACGAGGCCGGTGAAGTCTCTCTGGAGACCTACGGGTAACAGTCGCTCGGGCATCGGCAGTTCCAATTGCGATATGCTTCGTGGACTCGTTATATCACTTGACACGCAAGTTTCGCTATCCTGATCAAACGAGGAACCTGAAAACGATTGTTACCATTGATATCTATATCTTGAAATAATTTCAATTCACTTATTTCAATATAATATTATACTAACTGACTGTTAGAACGTCCATTTTAGACAAAGGCGATTCTGGCGAACCGTAAGTGTCCTCGCATCGTAAGATTCTTTGGGTGGGTCGCGAAGCTATGCAAAATAAAATATTTGTCATCTCAGAAAGTGAAATCTAGATAGGATTTTGTTGAATAATACATGTCTTTTATATTTCTCATAAATATCTATATCTGTTGTCTAATTATAAGTATGAAACTAGTATACGTATCTTTATAAAAGAATTGAATGTTCAGGAAATATAAAGAATGCATACATGCAGGTAAATTAAAATGGTTAAATGAACAAAGAGAGAACATTTTTAAATTGATACAAGTATTTTATTTAATAAAATAAATAATTACCACTCGAACGAATGGTGGTCCCAATCGGTAAAAGGCGCTCGATGTTCGGTTCCGTTAGGGGTTGGGGAGGTTCGTGCCAGCTAGGATGTTGACCGTTTTCCGTGCTTGTTATCTGGGACGAGATCGAGCTGACCGCCGGCGAACTCGATTGATCGCTGCTAGTGACCGTAACCACTTGACCCGGAGAAACGGGCGAGGCTACGGTTACACTTTGCTCTATCCGTTTCTGGCGACCCAGTTGCTTCGAGTTCGGCGAATCCGAGGCACTGGACCCTGCAGTGGGCGCCTTCTCCTTTTGTAAATCCTGCCTATAACGGGATTAAATCGAATCATTCTTTCAACTCTTCATTTGTTTTATGTATGACAATTTATTTCTATAAATTGAAAAACTTTAATCGATTTATGTGTTACCTTTGGATTTGACGTGGAATGGTAGTCGCTAGGGCACTAGACAATCCAAACGGCTTCGAGGAGGCCGTGTCTCCGTTGAAAGCTATTTGGACAGTGATGTTCGTCTCTTTGGCAGCTTTCTCTGACGCCGGCTTCTCCGGTATGCCCTTCTCCAAAATCCCTTTCTCCGTTTTCTCCATTTTGTCGGTTTTCGTTAAGCCACTGTACCTTTGCAAATCCGCTTGACCGCTTAACAAACTGCTCGTCACCATCATCTTCACGCCCTCGTGCACACTCCATTTCTTCTGAGGTTTTGGAACCTGGTCAAATAATTTTCAATTAAACTCCATCATAAAGCACTGCTTCGCTGTTTGAGATTTAATGAACAGAAAAATTCTAAACGCAAAAGGTGAAATACCTGATGAGAATCTTCCTCGTTTCCAAGAAACCACGTCGGTCGACTCGAGCTGTCTACTTTTTTCACGACACCCTGATTGTTCCAATCGATCTTTGCCACGATGTCAGTCGTAGTCCTCGATCCCTGAAGCGACACGCTCCTCGTGACGACGATCGGCGTTTCCTCCAGGTCGCCGAGCGATCCACCACTGCCATGTAACGTGCTGTCAGATTTTGGGCTCTCGGGTATCGCGGCCAGCTCGGCCTCCGTATCATCCGCATTGATCGAGTAGCTTTGCAGAGCATTCACAATAGCGGAAATTGTAACAAGCCAGCTACTGGTGTAAGCACAGTCACAAATGTGTGTCTATGTGTATATTTTATACGATATCACGTCGATCCTGGATATCTAGAGTCGAAAATCTAATGTATGATCAGCCTGGACTAAAAATGAAGCTCTACCTCGCCAGATCTTCGTTCGCCCGTTTCATGCTCGATAGTATTTTTATTTAATTTAATTTCTAGTCTATGCTCATTCTTTCTTTCTATAAAAGAACAAACTGTTCGCTAGTTAACACTTTCGTTGAAGGAAAGAATAGAAATGATGCAACATTCCAAGCTGAAGTAGCCTAATGCTCTACATTCTATGCGCAATCTATGGTGTCGTCTAGAATGTAGGTGTGAATTAAATAACCTGGAGTGTTTATTCGTGTAACGGCTGGACGGTGCGCCTTCCTCCCAGTGTGTCTCCATTTGTCCTGGCCCTGGGCTTCTTTGGTGCACGGATACTATGGGAGTCCTCACCGGTGGACTCTCCGCGTTCATGTCTCCCATGGCACCCATTAGCTCGTGGTCCACGCCTAGAGATGGTTGCGATACGTCTAGGAACAAATAAACCAATTTTTGGAAACGTCTCTTCCTTATTAATAGAAAATATGAAGAAATTATTATAGACAATTATTTTTAAATTCATTCCATATGGGTAATGCGTTTACATGGATATACCTGTATTTGTTTATTTAATTATTTAATGAAATTTATACCACGTGATCTGGATGGTGGAGCTGCCATAACTACGGTAGCCGGAATCCTCCTACACTGATGGTGCTGCGTGTCCAAAGTGTTCAACACGATCTTTATCAACACTTGCAACTGATTGCACCATGGCTGCTGGCCGTACTGGCACTATTTACAATGAAAGATTAAAAACGAGACTTCGAGAGAATAGATCGTCTTCAAAGAATAAAGAACGGTTTATACTTTGTAAAGTATGACGAGAAGAGACATCAACCAGGAGCGTCTGTTCTGTGGTTCTAAGTACCATAAGCTGTAAGTGGGCGCTTGGTGATCAGTCGGTGGTATTCCCTGTGGAGGACAGGGACAATGTTGAAGAATCGCCAGAACTGGAGGTGTCATCACCCATCCCATCACGTGGTTCTGGTCCAACAGTTGAGGCAAATTCGCAATGAACACGTTGAACACCGGAGAAACTCTGAAAGGAAGTCAACAATCTTGGCATTTATAATATATTATAAATCGAGGATTTTTAATTATATTATAAAATCAAGATTTATTTTTCTAATACAAAAGCCTGTGACTCAATGTAAAGTACCGTTTAAAATTGTACTTATTTATTAATTTCGCTATGAAGTTTTGGGAAATTAATTTTACTTGTAGATTTAATTTGTTAAGATATAAGAATGTAGATTTGATTAAATACCGTAATCGCTGCGGGGAAGTGTGGAAGGTACGTTCAGTCTGATTGTAGCCTAGCAGGAGGTACAAATGTCGCAGCACGATTCCTTGCGTCTTCGATAGAGGTTTCTCATCCGTCGGATAGGCCTATAGTTTTTTACATTACTTTTATTAATGATAACAACTGAAATAGTATAGTCAGGCGAATGTAATTGGATGACAAGATGTACCTGGTCCTGTCTAGAAAGAAATTGCATTAGAAGGAAGACCAGCAAGTGCATGGTCTCTTTGTCAGCTTCCTCCAAGTCGACAATTTTATGCGTGTATCCTGGCAAAGCACTGGCTTCGTCCACCATGTTTAATGAATGAATGTGACCATCTGTAATATTCGTTTATAGTAAAACAAACTAATAACTCTAATATTTGTGCTAGATAAAATGAACAAAGTTAAGAAAAAGTCTTACCACTAATGCTTGCATTTCGAAATCAGAACTCTATAAAATTTATTATCATCTGCAATCATGCACTAGCAAGGCTTACGCATCAGCAAACTATGGATTCACAAACATTTATATTATAATACATATATACAAGCATCTGTATTAATTAAGCATTGTACAGAAGGAAATATAGATATATTGATGAGGAAGGATAATCAAGGTTTCTTAACTTTCAAAATTTAAATTAAAGATATTGATACGTTTAAAAAAACGAATCCTCTTTTACGTAATTTTACAATGTAAAAAATATTGATTCAAGTTTTAATGAAAAAAAATAATTGCGTAATCGACACACAGAGATATTGGAAAAGCGAATTTCTTCGTCGAACGGTGAACTTACCGCGCTGCTCCCGCGGATCCTCAACAGTAATTCACACTGACGGTAGAGTAGGGGTTGTGTATGCGTGTGTAATTTGTGGGAACATAGATAACACAGAAGGGGCATGTCTAACGCTAAGCATCAGCAACGCTACGCTACCTGGTATACTGTTATTAGGTGGGGTGGACCCCAGCAACTGACCCAGTCCGAATCTGGAGCTCTTGCGCTTCAGGATAGGCGCCGAGTATTGCCGGCTGTACACCTTCTCCTTTTCTGCGCGTATTCGAACACGTAAGGGGTACACAGGTGAACGTGCGAACCGATATGGACCTCTACAGTTTTTCGTGATTCTAATGCTAATTGCAAGTATCAGTGCATATGAAATGTCTTCTTCAAATATACCAGTTTTAGATCTTCCAAGTATTCATTCAAATGGTTTATCAATTATTTTTGCACATTCTTAAACGAGTAAATAATTTCATTCTTTTAGATGTATTAAAG
>NW_017174545.1:21797-25450 GCF_001652005.2 Ceratina calcarata | reverse complement strand
AAATTAAGCAAAAATATTAAGTTTGCATTACTAAAAAATATTTACATAAATTATGCCAATGTCTCTCAAGAGATTAACTCTTCAATTTTACCAAACATGCATTTATATCACGTTTCATATAGTCTGATTAATAGCGAAAGGATTGAAGACGTACAGAATTCTAATTTTCACTGTGACGAGGATCAAAGCGAACGAGTCTGTTTTTCAAACTCTTATGAATCAGCGTTGTACAGTGATTAATCGTATGGGAATTCCTGACTCTAAAGTGGACTATAGAATGAATCAGAGTACGTTATGCTAAGATTGCGCGATTCCGTACCTTGTTTCGTGTCCTGTCGCGGGATCATCGACGCCGGGGCAGACATCGTACGCTTATAGGGCCACTTGGTGCCAAAACTCGCGCTCAGGGTCTTTATAGAATTGGTTCCACTACCGTCGGACTGTGACAGAGCTTCCTGGGCTCGGTGAAGTTTCTTCATGAAGCTCTCGCTGTTCATGTCCGTGTTTCGAAGATCTACAAACAAATTTATCAATAAATTGATATATTATAAATATATTTAATATACCAATATATTTTTTGTCCATTTAAATTGCTTCTTCCGTTTATTGTTTATGGGACTATTGAGACTATTTTTATATAATGCTTGTAGACTACAATTGGCTGTTGATCTTCAATGAAATTGAATCTGACCTCGTAAATAAGATATATCTCCGGATCTTTCCAAACGAATCTGCGCCTCTAAAAACAGAGTGTCGAAACGATTTAGGAAGAATTCCCATGTTAGAATGTGCCGATCGCTGAGACTGTTGTGCAATTGGTATAAAGATTGGAGTACCATTGGTCGATCCATTATTACCGTATCGAATTGAGTTTCCAAGCACAGGATTAGAGACTGAAATTAGAATGTTATAAACATTTTTCTTACTCTCATTGCCACGTCGTGAATGGTACCAAGGTACAACGTAGCTCTTTGAGCAACGTAAACGTTGCTATCGTCCATACTAGCTATGAGATAACAAAATGCGTTCGCTAGTGCAGCTTGGAGGCTCATGACGTTCCTCAGAGGAGTTGAGTCCATGAATCGGGCAATTAGCGTCACTCTCTCCACTGTTGAATTAGAGAATTAATCGATTTCGATAGATTTTTCATTTGTCAGAATTTAATATCCGTACCAGCGACGAAGCGAACTCGCCAATCGTCCGCATTGTGAAATTCTTCTTGAATGAGTCGCCAGAAAGTGTCGGTTCCACAAGGCAATGTCACGCAGTGAAGCAACAGTGGTACCGTCACTTGGGCTATGTGAGAGTGCTCAGAGTTCAGCAGTTCCCACATACTGCAGAGATAAAAGAAAACCAAATTAGAACAGAGTTGGGCACAATTAAACTGCGTTCTTACTTCTTAATTAGCAGATTTTCTTGACACCATATGAAGAATCCTTGGTGGTCCTTCACAGCCATGTTAAACGCGTCACCGTAAAGGCACATCACGTTCAGGCATTGAAGCATATAGTATAATATGTCAGGCTTGTTTATTGTCATTATCTCCTGGAAATGTGAAAAGTNGTTTCATTTTGCATAAAAATCCGCAGATTAATTATAATAAAATACGATTTATAAGTGATAGCTTACTTATGAGGATTAAGACATTTTACGAGTTTCATTTATACCTGTTTCAACAATACGTCGAGCATAAGAATGCAACAGGATAGGTTCAACTCTGCATTGGTCGTGAATTCCATGTGCCTAGACGATGGGGCTATATCGTCTGACAACGGCGTTGATTTCCCGGATTCATTTTCCACTACACAACCTGTTACACAATTTTATATACACATCAATGTGTATCTAAAATAATATTCTCATCGTAGTAATTTGCTGTATGTAAATCAGTTGATTATTTCGCATTAATCAAAGAAAACAAGAATTCGATTGATTAGAGGAAGTGTGTCCGTGTGTCGACTCACATATGGCGTTTCCTTCGTCGTCCTCTTTCTTGGTCCCCTTGCTGGGTTTCTGTTGAGATTCAGTGGAATTCATGGCGCCCATGACAGCCACCCCAGCGCCGAACATGGAGAACAATTGGCACATGGGAATGCTAATCTCCAACATGGTCAGCGTCTGCAACCAATTCAGCGCTTGCTCTTGAACCTTCGCGCAGGTGTTCACGAACCGCTTCGCCACGAAATTATACATCTTCTTCGCGTCGAACCCTAAAGGACTCATATCTCGATCCAGAATTTTGCTAGAATTATCAAACGAATGAATTAAGATCGATGATGATGAAGTGAGTGAATTGTGAATGAATAATTAATTTTCGAACGAGGATTAATTCTTTTGTTAATTGCATATAAAATAAGAATTGCACTTCAGCGTTCTCTTTCTGCAAATTATTTTTCAAATTCTAATAATGGAATCTGAAATTAAATTTTAATCGTGTGAAGTACCTTTAAAAGCTTGTGTATGTATTGAAGCTGCTCGGGTAGATCTTCGATAGTGAATCGAAACTTGCCAACGGAAGTGTGCCAGAAATCATCCGCTTCGTTCTCCGGACTGAGATTCAACGGTTCGTCGTCCTCCCCTATCAATCGTGCTTTCGCTACGCTCACTGTTGCCGTGGCTAGAATAAAATTTTCCAGATTCATTTCCCTCTTTCGGATTCAATAATCTTTATCTAAACCAACCGCAACAAATTTCATTAGAAAATTAATATAAAGATATTCGGTAATACAAGATTTTTCTGTGTTTAAGTAGTGTAGGTACATCATTAGTCAGACAGACTGATCATTGCTCCCAATTGATGAAATTGTTATTTTTTTCTGTCTCAGCTGGAATTGGTATTGATTAATGCAAATATTTAACGTGTCGGAAATATAATGAAAAAACGTGTACTATTATTTCTGAGGGGTAAAGGAAATTCCGATTTAGATTTCATTTGTTAAATTGAAAGTTTTACCTTGCATGAAAGGTGTAAAATTTACTTGAATTTCCTATTATGAATTTTCGTGCTTACCTACGTCAGTTTCCGAAAGGGTGACGGCTCTCGCGACGGCCGACATCACCTTCTCCGCAGGCATGATCGCGGCCAGGTCCAGCTGCTCCGAAACTGTCTCTACTGTTGCTGTCATGATCTGTTCGAAGAACTGATATAAACGATCAAAATAGCTAACTCTGGCCACATAGATTAGCCTACCGTATCCGTGGTTTTCGCACAACGCCATTTCGCAGTGGAAGAAGATAGACAGAGAGAGGCACACACAGTTTGCTTTTAAGTAGCATGCTACAGTTCTTTTTTTTTTAATTGTACTTGTTGTTGCGGAAAGTGTTTTTCGCACACAGATAGACAGGAGAAGAAAGACTGCTGTGTCTTTTAGGTGGGTGTAATCAGAACAGTCGTGTATATAGATATAGTATATAGAACATCTCAGACTTGTCTCAGAAAGCGGATGTCTGTGATCGTACCTGAGGCATGTGAGCGAGTACCCCGCCGACCGAATGAATTTCCGTTAACGGCATGTTGATCACTACGTCTGACTTCGAGTCCCCTTTTCTAGACGCCTCCGGACTTTTCCGACCGTGATCTTCCGATGTCTCGTCTACTACTTTCTGTGAAATTAAATTTATAATTATATACCGTAGATAAGAAGTATACAAGA
>NW_017174545.1:16236-21612 GCF_001652005.2 Ceratina calcarata | reverse complement strand
TGAAGATAAATAAACCACAAATTTTTATGTAAACTAAAATATTTTCAAAGATAAATATCTTTCGTCTTTTACAAAATATAATAATAATTTCATTGTTCGTATTATATATCTTAAAAAATCTGTAAAACTGTTTACATAAAAATATGCAGTCTGTCAATCAAGGAGTTATGTTTGAGGCTCGCGTTTTCTAATCATTTTCGGTTTGGGGCTAACTACGTGTCGATGCATAGAAACTTGATTCGCTGATTTACGAGAAAAATCAAGTTCTATGCATCGATTACTAAAGTATTTCGATCAGCCGCGACGCAGACGCACTCTTATGAAATCTCGATACATAGATATAAGCTTTCGCGTGTCTCTTGTGTGTGTTTCTGTGTGTGAGCATGCAGAGGCGGTTATCTCTTCGAATTTGCGTACACAACGAACGCACAGACGTCAACGTGGCAGCTCAACAATTTGTACACTGAAGTTAGACATCAGGATTAAATTTAATCAAATCAATCTCGAGGATTTAGTTAACAAAAAAATTCTACAAATACAAATGAATGGATTAAGAAAATTGCACAGCTGACGCCTCTACAACGGGTTGGACAACAGGAAACGCCGAGTACATTGATATAATACAAGATTGACAAGTACGATTTACGGACATAAATAATGGGGAGAATTTCGACAGAGAAAGGCTGGCAACACAGAAAGCTATCCGATGGGTTAAGCTTCGGTGAAACACTTATATAAATACGTATACATGAATATCTTGATCTTGGAAGTTACATTTATCGCTTCATTCTTTTCTTCTTATCACTTTATGCATACGTACATATAATAATGTGTTAATTCCATCAATTCATATTTATCAAAATGACAAGAACGTTTTCATTGAAAACATGTAGAAGAATGTCTTAATTGTTGTAATATAATTTGAAATATTTGATGACAAAGTGAAAGAAGAAGAACGAACATCCGAGTCGAATGTGCCTACGGTCGCGGCCAAAGTCTACCTACGTTCTATCGATGGGCTCGAGACGCTTCGAAACAGAGCTAGAAATTCATATTCGAACCAATACTATTGAAACTTGATTAAAGAATTGGACGTATCGTAAATTTTTCACAATGAGATTCGTTGCAATCATTATTATAATTAATAGAATAAATAATCGAAGAGTTCTCGGCTACGTGAACCCATCCATCGGCTACGTTCTATGTAATTAAGTGTATAAATATGCGAAGTGTTAAATTACCAACAGAAAAGATAAGGTGCATAAGGCTTTTTTTAGTACCGTCGAATGAGTAGGCGGTAACATGAAACCAATGAAATAGCATTGACAATAAACGGCCGAGTATCTCGATGGAAATCTCCTGGTCCGGGGTGCAAAGCCCGACCAGCAGCCAGACACCGTATCTCCCTAGAAGCTGCCTCTCCTCGAGGCTGGCAGAGTCGAATTGGCTACCGGAACCGGCACCCCCGCCGCTCCCGCCGCCACCGCTACCGCTCCCTGGGAATCCTGAGCTGCCCTTATTAGTACTTATTTCCGAGTTGTCTCGGTTACTATCCATACTTAGCGGTTCAGCTTCCTTAAGCAGGCTGCAAGCAGAGACGGATCGTGGTCAGTGGGATGACGGACGCGATCCCCGGCCGCGTCCGATTGTGGTCGCATTCTTGTGACCGCAATTTTTCGAGCATGAATTTTGAAAGAGATCTTCACTTTTTTACAATCGACATTCTCCATGACAAGTAGTCGCTTGAAATCGCAATTTATAGACAATATCAAATATAATATTATTAAGTATTATTTATTTTATCAGCCAATTGCAAATTATGCTTAATATACTTCATCAAGTCGTTGAAAGTTCTTGAAAAATAGTAGCAAGTGTTAGAATGATATAATGGATCGATAATATTTGAAACAATGGCAAAATTTTAATTATGTTAAATATGAATATGTTAAATACGTAATTAATTAATAAATTAAATAATCAATTTATTGATAATATTATAGAATTCGTAAGATCCAATATGTCACTCATTGATAATGTTGAATTCTTAATTTATTTAAGACATTGAATATTGAATTCCTTAATAATACATTTCCCAATTTACATTTGAAATTTCTTCTCAGCGATTTAAGACGACCAATCAAACGAAATAGCATCGAACGTCGAAGAATCGCAGTTTCCACGTTCAATGGTGGTTTGAATTCTTTCACGATCACCCTCAGCAACGTTTCACAGATCATTTGACAATCTGAATCATACTTAATTATTTTACAATAGTAATAAAATCGTGAAAAAATCCAGCAAGTTTTATATTAGATAAATAGACAATGTCGATCAATAATTCAATCATGTTGCTGAAAAATATAAAATATTCAAAACCTGATCGTTTCGTAACATGTCGACCACAAAGTTTATTTGATCAGACGCGACTTCGGATCGTGATTACAATTACGATTACATTAGAAGAAGTTAGTAGGAAGAAATGAAATCTTTCAGATGAATATTCAAAGAGAATTCGTATTTCAATCGTTCTGTGTTCTGCGTTTTAAGTGAGGAATCATGCTAGTTGCAGTTGTGACTACGTGTAACGTGTTCATTAAAAATTGATTGTGAAAGTCAACTGATAGACGTCAATAGAATAAATAAAAAAGAGATTCTAGAATTCGTTAGAGAAATCAGTCTTTTGCAGAGTTCTATCAGAAGATACGTAAAAGTGAAACTCTGTTAATTTTAGAGTGAAATAATCAGGAAAACAGAAAGGAATAAATATTTGTGATTAGTGTTCCGTTAGCCATGAGTCCCATGTTCATGCAGCATACCAGTGTGTCTCGCTTTTTGTTGGGGGAACGGTACCGGGTGTGCAGTGCTGGTGTTTCGTATCCAGGACGTGAATACAGCGCGGTGTCCTCGCATTGCAACTTTTAAGGTGCGCTTTTCCTATATGCCTCTACCGTGAGCCAGAATGTGGTTCGTAGTCACGTGTATGTCTTTCTCTCGCTGGCTTGAAAAACTTGTCCAGCTAGCCAGTCATCCGGCCTCAAACGTCTCTCTCATATTTATCCTCCAATTACAGTTCTAATGTTCTACTTTCGATTAAATCGTTTCAACAATTGTCAGATTGAAAAATAGTTTATCAGTGCGCGGATTTTGAGAGACCTTTGAAGCCTGGGAGCGATAGCGTGGCCACGGATCGAGATGCACGCGACGTGACTGATAAATACATTAATTAAGGGCTTGAAACGTTGATTTAATTAAAGGGAAGGAAACACAAATTGTAAAAATTTTTTTATTCCGATATAAGTATTAATCGATACTTATAACTGGACTACAGTATAAGAAAGAATAGTAAGTTCACTCTGTCAAAAAGTGTACTAATAATTGACTGAAATATTTCTTGCATGGACGAAGGTTTTGCAATAAACAATTTTATTTATTAATTAATTATTGACGTTAGCGAAAAAAGTTTAATACAGTAATTGGGTGTTTAACGAGTTTAGTATGGATAGATGAAGATCACATTCCATTTAATGAATTTAAGAACATAATTCCATAAATGAATAATTCAATATTATAATAGAAATGAATAGGACTCTTGTTTTAAGTTGTATTACGACCGCATGCATCTCGTCCGTTTCTGAATATTTGGAAACCATAATATGGAGCATATTGATTAACCACGTTTAATGGAACTTTATCATTATAGAATTCAATTGATTTAATGAAATTTGATATTTCCATTGAACGTGATTAGAGCAAACTGTCTTACCAAGCGGGATGGACC
The DNA here is from genome assembly GCF_001652005.2 of Ceratina calcarata. Taxonomy (NCBI): domain Eukaryota; kingdom Metazoa; phylum Arthropoda; class Insecta; order Hymenoptera; family Apidae; genus Ceratina; species Ceratina calcarata. The sequence goes on along the minus strand of NW_017174545.1, from coordinate 17,834 downwards.
AGCACGAACAAAACACGCAAAGCAACAATGATCCTGTGATCATTCGTTAGTATACGCGTCGCGTCGTTGCGTTTCTTTCAACTGACAACCATATTTTCAATTGCGACCTGTTACCACTAAAAGTAAAATCCGAATCTGTTAACCCTTTCCCTTCATCGACGATGTATTTTAAATTTCAACGTGAATTACTATTATTGCATATATTTTTTAATCTGTTTCTGCTAATAGAATTCTTAGTAAACGTTTAGTAAATAAAATATGACATTATTGTAGTTTGTTCGAGAAAGAAAGGGTTAATTCATTCGCTACCTAAGATNGTAAATATGTACTAGAACTTATAAACGAGGATATATACACGAGTACATATGCGACTATGATACGCAATGACGATACGCGCCGGTGACACGACACGAGGATATGACACAAGTGGATGCCTACCTTTAACGATTATGGAATCGTGTCAGAAATGAAGCTCACCTGACGATCGCCTGGATCATATACGTCTGCGTTTGCGAATCCATCTTCGAGATATGCGGCAGGGCCGTGTGATAGACATGATCGCCTCCTCGACGCTTGTTATGCCGAATATTATGGCACTGCTCGCAGTAACGAATCGGATGATTCCCGTTGTAACTCGCGCATTCCGTCGAGAAACAGACACTTATCGCTGACTTGTCCGTCGCTCTGCAGTTCTGATATATTTTAAATCAATTCTTAATTTCTTAACGCCATCCAATCGTCATTTGAAAATTATGGAATTAATTTTATGTATTATTGCTCATTATTTTTCAATGGAAAATGTCGATTTTTAACTTACTTATAAGATACTCGTCGTTGCACCGGGGCGATGTATACTTTAAAACTCACCTTGTTTTCGCATACCATTGACACCTGTTGCATAGGATGCAAAATGTCGTAGAACATATTTGGATGCGTCCTATGTATCTCGTTGGCGCATTCGATACAAAGATACAAGGGTGGCGGTGTCTCATTCGCGAACGTGATAGAAATTCGATGGTCATAGCAAACTTTGCCAGCCTCCGCGTTGCCAGCGTTAGGACAAGAGTCTCTCTGACAGACGAACGGTGTCAAATCATCTGTAACAATTATTCATCATGTGCAATAAAAATGACTCCGTTTTTGTTTCTTAAATCAATTCTGACTACTGAAGCTAAATTTCTTATAAAAGCATAAAATCCACGTAGCAGAAATCGTTCAGGGAGACGTACTCGCGAATTTCATTAAGACTGCCCGACGGTCGAAGAGATTAGGGTTGAAGGATGGCCAGTAGTAGAACAACAATTTAGCAGCCGACGCTCTTGCCGGTGCCGTGCCGTAAGCAATCACGCAAAGAAGGTCCTTTACAACACCTGGTTTCAACGCCATCAAGCATTCCAACAGCTGACAATGATGTGCTGGAAAAAATATATTAAATAACACTTTCCTAACTCACACATCGCTCCATTAAGAATGAATATTATTTATGTTTTTTTTATTGGGACCTGGATTGCTGGAGTATTGGAAAATCATCATGATGACCGCGGCTATCGACTGACTTGCTGCGTTTTCCGAGCCGTCCTCAGTTTTTCTTGCTACGG
>NW_017174545.1:11119-15876 GCF_001652005.2 Ceratina calcarata | reverse complement strand
TAGCATCAGAGTTAATTATTTGGTTTAGTCATTTACTGATTGTGAACGGGAGAATGTAGAAGCAGAGATTGTTAACGATATCCTGATGATGTTCCACCGGAAGCACCGAGATCGTGCTTGCCGTCAAATAAGGAATGTTGTCGATCATGTCGTGATCCAGAAATGGCAAGAGACACGCGAGGCATTGCAGCAGCGCCTGGCCGAATGCTAAAAAATGAATTCTTATTACGAAGTATAAAGAACATGCAATGCGATAAGAAAGTGAAATGAGTAAATCACAGTTTAAAAAAAATACATATAAAAAGTATTCAAAAGTTGGATAGATCTTTCAATGTTTAAACAATGAAAATGTAAAAGACATTTTTTAAATTGACACCATAAATATTTTATTTCGCATACGACTCTGCAGTATAGAAATAAGAATAAGCTGAATGTAAGTAGAACAGGGAACAGTAGATATGGGTCATACCCTGCAGACCGATGTGAATGGCGGGGATTACGTCGATCAGCTGAGTGAGGGCGTTGTACAGTTGTTTGTAGTCCAAGTTCGGGTAAAGAGCCATGCGTTCCGCGTCGCACTTCTCCGATTTCACCATCTCCAGAGGAGCCTCGCGGACCTCCTTCAGTAACGCTGATAACCCGACAAGCAACGATTTTAATAATACACTTAAAAACGAACATCGCATCGTATGCTTACACAGCAGCATTTGGGAACAGAATTTCACTGTGTTTGCCATGTCCAAACCCGAGGGAATCGGTTGATTCCCATGCAGGAGTCTTAGATAATAGTCGTGGAGGCTGGTCAACTTCAGTGCAACTGTAATAAAACGATTCGTTGAAACGGAGTGCTTCTGGTCGAATCAGTTCGTTTTTCATGCTTACAAGCTGCGAATCTAGTCCCCATGTTGTGTAATTCTTGCAGACACGATTAAGTTTCAAATTTATAATGAAGATTAACGATAAATGAAACAGTAGCAATTGTACGTTACACTGTCATTAATCATTCGCACTTTTTCCATTTACGTAACGAGTAGGTTTCGATTACTGTCGATGTTGTGACGCGACAGAAAACGCGAGACTTTTCTCCGTGACATATTTCGCAACCGCAGAATCAGCACGGGTCCAACCCGGCGGAATTGTTGTCGAAGAGTGAGCGCGCATGCTGTATCGATCTGTTTTCGAACGCCGCGCCCTCTTATCCTTTCATCCCCTTCTGCAGGGTGAGTCTAGAAAATCCAAGCGGGACAACCCAATTCCGTGAAATTTTCCCAATACGGTGTTTCCCTCGACGAGTATGAAAAAGTCCTACAATCGGAATGTGCAAATTTCATCCCCAAGAAAGGGGGTTTTCCCTTCAATCTAATCAAGCCATTACTGCGTCTTGTATTTTATTACAAAGAGTGAGTCAGCAAGAAATGTCATTCGAAATTATCGATAAATAATTAATTTTATTATAAATAAATAGAATTTGTCAAAGAATATATTTACTTAATAATTTCCAGTGTACAATAAATTAACGTAGATGTTTTAATTTATTGTATTGCATATTCACGATGTATAAAATGAAAGATGTAGAATAATGATATGAAACAATTGAATACATTTTGTGAAAATTTTTTATTCTATTCGAGACCGAGTATCGAAAGTCTGAAAGCCTCCCTTGACCCTGTGCCGTCGTAAATGAAATATCTCCTACTACACATTTATGTTGCTATAGACATAGAGAATGAAATAATTAAAAAGCGATGAGATGAGGTAGCCTATTCTATCATCTGTAATTAATAAACAGAAGGGAAAACCAAAGTCAGAATGAACAGTAGAGGCAAGAGCCATAAGTGACTCGCGAGCCGCCAGTTCGTCATCCCAATTCTAATAAATCGTGTCAAGCATTTATAATTGGATTGCGTTAAATGTCAATTCATATTTACTTACTCTATTTACTTATTATACTTGTCACGAAGTTAAAAATAGGGCGACGATATGTTCAGGAAATTCAGACCGTTTTAACCAGACAACGAAATCGGATCCATGCAACCAATGCCCGTTAAACAAGAGTTATATCATCGACGCAATGACGGAAAGCCGTTCCAAGACGCGTTACGTAAAGATCTTCCTTCATGATTACGTAAACATGATAGCATGAGGTTTGACAATTATTCCATAATATCATTAAGTCCAATCCAATAAACAGCAATTATGTTTTTTAAGCGATCGCCGAGGAATTTATTGCATTACAGCCGATTAACGGAAACTGTGGATTCCTGACCAAAACGAAACTTCCTATTACATAAAATGATATTTGCATAGAAACTTTTGATAGATGATCGAAAAAATTTTTGAATAGATTCTATTTAAAATAAAAATCTAAATACTTTTATCAAAAATTTCTAATTTTTAATAAGAATAGATAGAGAAATGTTCGTAAACCTAAAAGCTTTAGTTTCGCATAGAATTTGTTTATATATATTTTTTAATATTTAGGATGAGTCAATGAAAATAATTGACTCTATTCCAAAGGCTGCCAGAAATGCATTATGATCTATCAAAGAGCAAAGATACTTTCTTTAATCTCCATCGATCAATAAATTGATACACAGTACGTTTTAATGAAAAACTTATTGCGTATACTTCTTGACTCACATTTATCATTATATCTCTTCTGGAATGAAGACAAAGATTGTCATTCCTTTGCAATACGAGGTAATAAAAATTCTAATCTTCGCGATTGGTGAAAAGCCTCTTTCTACGAGGAACAATAGATGCGATAATAAGTAGAGTTTAATAAAACATGCGAGGATAGAATCGAAAGATACAGTGATAAGATTTATGGATCTAGTGAAACACGAAAGCGCGTGGATTCGGTGGTTTGTTTCGTGCATCGTGAACCGCGGCGTGTGTAGTTAACTGTGTCACGAAGGGTCGATTTCTAGGTCGTGCCTATGACGTGCACGACCGCTGCGCTGTGTCGGTCGATATCATCTAAATACGATGCACACCTGCGACCGGTGAAGTCATTCTCCGGAATACGTGCACTTTGCGCGCTGGGAAACAGCAGGACGTAATAAGAATTTCTACAGAAAAAGAGATGAAATAATGCCAACTATCTATATTTGTCATCAAGTAAATTGATCGTAATGGTTCAATATTTGTGAAAAATAGAAATAGCATAAGCTTTCTCTCGTTATGTATTAAGGAAGAAATATGAAACACTAGAAATTTCTGTATTAAAAATTATTAAACCTGAATTTTTGCACATATTTTTAAGTGCTATTATTTCTACTTTAATGTATTAAAATAAAAATGTGATAACAAAACCGATACATGTATATTTTAAAACATTTAATCTACAGGTGAGATGTGACGATTAAGAATTAATGAAGTTGACTTAAATATTTAATGAAATCATACAAAATTAATTTATTCGAAGTATGTTAAAAGATTAATCGCGACTGCTATAGAAAGAGCTTTAGAGCGTGTCGCTATAAACGGAACAGCGTCGTGATCAATGTTCCTGGAATATTCCTAAGGGGTGGAACGCAAAGCGTGTGCAAAGAAGATCTAGACTCCAGACTGGACGTATTTCCATCGCTAACATGATTGAACAAAATTCATATCACATCTAAATCATTCTGTTTTAATTTATTAAAAGACTCTAAATTGAAAATGCTTATAAAGTAGTTTCACTTTAATGTCTTGGCTATTTGCTAAAATTCATTGATGCAATATTTTAATAAGCTTTATCCTAAAAGCAATTAGTCATGATTTATCATGCGATTGTTTATATCAATTATTGTACGGTTGGTTTGTATACTATGATACAACCGTTGCTTGTTCATAATAATACCCAAGGGTGATGCGATACAGGCGGGTAGACGCTTTTGCTTTATAAAAATTCTTGAAACGTCCTGAAGGGCTGAAAGGTATAAGGGGAAATGTGGAGGATTGCTTCTTTATGATAAGAGAGGGTGCGAATTGCGGACGGCTCGCTTTCCGAAGCCAGGTAACCGGATCGATTTCTCTATCCCGCGTGTGTGAGAATGGTTGCAACAGTGACGCAGACGTGTGGCCGCACGAAGTCGCGTGCTCTCGCTTCGGGAAAATCGCGTGAAACGAACAAAGCAAACCATGTAGAAAAAGACTATAAAAAAAATAGCTCGATAAGAATAGAAAGTAATCGACGGAAAAAGGATAAAATAATACAAGATAGAATTGATGAAAAAAGAGTGCAACATTGTAAAGTAAATGTAAAGGAATTAAAAAATAAATGTACAAATACAAGATAATAAAAATGAGAAACGCAGGAACGGTCGGGAGGGAAAGAGTTCAAAGATTGAGATGTATCAAACGCGAGCCAAATATCAGAAACGGAAGATACTAGCGCATCGCGAGGGGCGAGAGAGGGTTGAAGCTCGATAAGCAGAGGGAAGAGGACGAGTGAGAGAAGGGGGCGAGAGAGGGTAGGATGGATATGGAGGAAAGCCGGGTTGCCTAGGACACCACATGGACACCACGCTCGCTTGCGACGTCACTACTATGCGACGGGGGTGAAAGCCGCGCGCGACCACCCTAGAGCCGACTTATGAAACAGTGCTCGCGGGACAGGCCACGTCGAAAGTCGTGCGGCGAACCGCGCTTCCAGACGATTCGAGTTACACACGCGAGAAAGGTACGACCAAAAAAAGAAAGCAACTGCGTGCAGACTTTTTTAGAAACAGTGGTGATGTAACGTGGTGCAATTTAAAATAGACAATCAGGTC
>NW_017174545.1:2387-5701 GCF_001652005.2 Ceratina calcarata | reverse complement strand
AAGTAAAACAACTTTTATTTTTAGATAAATGAAAATTGATTTAGAATGATTACTGCATTAACGGTGCATCATAGAAGTTCGTGGCTGTAGTAGGATTTCTTTCTTCAATTAGTTCCTCCTCAAAATTGTCACTTATTGTTAGGGTTTCACTCGAGTCGAAGTGATTCAAGTTAGAAGGATTCAGTACTCTATTTCTATTCTCGTTCTTCTCCTCTTTATTTTTCATTTACAAACTAAACAAATACGATTTATCTTTTCTCTTTTAAATCGAAAAAATAGAAATAATACCAGATTTATATTTTTTCCAAGAAATATGACTTTAACATCAAGGGAGAAATATATCAGAGGATAAAAACGATTGTTTCCGAATGAACGAATCGAAGATTAGACTCGGATAATCTCCTTCCGGTTGATCGAAAATCGTTTCGTCACGCGTTTCGATTATCGTTTCATGCGCGCAAGCGTACGCGTTCGTCAACGCGTCCAGCGTTGCTGATCCCATCAATTGATTAACGCGGCACCCTCGTCAGCTAGGTAATGTGTAGCTGGAGCTGGTGCTTTCCGGTGGTCGGTGAAGATAATAAAAAGCAAACAGATGAATCAACCGGCGCGGCATACAAGACCCATAGGCTGGCTGAGCTCGAGAGGGTAGCATCCCCTTCTTCTCGTAGCCTGTCAACGGGCACAACGGAGCTGCAAGGGTCCATGTGATTTGATTATGTTGGTAATACGCTCCGTATGCCACCCTAATTGCTGCGGCTTGCACCCTCGCAACGCGATTCACAAGCAAACCATCGCGTCGCATAGGAATTTGGGTGGCTACTACATACGGTAGTTCTTCAGGGTCGGATGTAACCCTTAAGGCTCCACACTACGGCAGTAATATTCTAATATTCCGATAAATGAGCTCCTTTGGTGCAGAACCATTGCTAAAATGAAACTATTAAATAATTTAATAAACTATGAACGCAATTAAAACTAACTTATGAATTATTAATTAAACATTGTGTTTAGTTAAACTGAATACAAGATACATACAACATATGTTGTAGAGATTTTTTTATTTGAATTAGCAACCACTGTCATTAATCAAATGAGCCAATGCGAATCTAGTTGACCGAATTTTAAGACACCCCGCAATGCTATTACAAATTCTTTAGGGTGCATATATTTACAAATGGAAGTCCTCCAAAAAATAAGGCTTAGATTTATAGCTCCCTTAGGAACCCTCCACTCAAGCTCGATTAGGGCTAACTGGTTAAGAATATATTTTAGCAATAAAAGCATTTTTTGTGTAGTGTTTTTTTTTTAATATCATTCATGTCCTTATTCATTATGTGATTAACTTGATTTATACGATATAATTGATCACGTCTGGTTTCAAGTTTCATACACGTACGTATGATACATCTTGATTTCATCCAACAATTTAGATTAAAATCTTCGGTCACATTTCCTGGATCCCTTCCAACTTCGAAACTCGTTTAGATTTCGTGACCGAGACTCTCAGTAATAAAACAGACAGCCACTGCTATAATTGTCTCACAATGAACATTTTATAACTCGTACTTGGTGTAACGAGGCCGACGTAGTCCGCAACTTGGGAAGGTCAAAAGTTATCGTCAAAGATTTCGATTTATCGATCCAAACCGAGCACCTTAAGGTTGCGCCTGGTCTAGTCAATAAATCATTGTCCCTTTTCGAAAACAACCGCATTTCGTCTGCAACCATCCGCAGTGTATAACTATACAACTGGTCTACTGAATTCACGTAATTGGGAATTCATTGAAGATACCAAATCAAATCCAGGAAACAAAATATACCTATGACTTTTATATTCATGAGACTTATGCATCCTTAATTTGTATTTAATTTTACGTAATTATTAGAGACAAGAATATAGCGAAATAAAAATATTAAAATTACTTTAGAAGTTTAAAGTTAAAGTCATCATCAGTCATGAATATTGTAACGACTTACTAACGTAGGCATTACGAATATTTTATTTTGCATAAAATCTAGTCATAGCATTATATATGTATATGTATCGTATGATCAGCGTTTGATATCATCGGTACAGGTCAGGTGTAATTATTAGTACAAGATCGATCGGCAACGTGCATAGATAAAAAGGAAAGGATGATGTCAGGATTATTACAGGCTTCGTGACGTCCGTCCGCGTTACAATTAGAAGATTCGCATGCGATGACGTAACAAGCAATTGCTGCGGGTATCGACGATATCATAATAGACACTCATCGGCTGTTAACACGTTTAGCCTTCGGCTGTACTGTAGAAAATTCAGCATTCTTATTTCTGTTCGCAGCTGGTCAATATATTCTACGATTCAATCATTCTGTCCGTTCCATTAAGCAATTTCTGTTCTATTCTGTTATATTAATTAACTATCATTGACATAATCGACTAGACGCAGTAAATCATTTTTTAACGATAAAGGATCTTAGATTTCGTGCATGTACAACAAACATTACACGAAGCGTGTACAGCGTTTCTAATTTCGCAATCTATAAACTAGATCCGCCTCCAAGGTCCATTCGTGACCTTAAATGGCTTCGTGTCAAAGGTCTTTGCCCCGTCTTTACACACCTGTTTTATCCATGGAGGCGAGCTATGCGGTTGTTTCTTTCCCCCGCATATACTCAATACCACACAATTGCTGTTTCCCAGTGGCGATAAGATTCTATTTTCACTGCCTGATGTTGTAGAACTGATTCTTAAAAAAAATGAATGACAAAGGGAATATTTATGTAGATTTCTTAAGTTGTTATCATAAATCTTTTATTTTGTACAAACGTTTATAGATCAGGAACAAGCTTGTAGTCTAATAACAGGCTGTGGTATCGCGCAGTAAAAGCGTGGCCTTTAAAGGTGTGCTCACAGTGTCCGATTACGAGTTCGTTCCCCGTTCGATACATCGTCGCGGCGCCGTTTTCTCTTCTTGGGTATTGATTCGGCCCGCGGAGTTATGCCGCACGTTGCCCGTTCGATACTGTCGTGCAACCGCGAGAATATGCGTCCCGATGTTAATCGCGACCGCAATCGATGTGTTAATTACGGTACAGACTGAAACGATGCTGCGGCTAACGCGTTAATGGAAGAACCAGACGCTAATTCATCCTACATGTTCCAATTTTGTTTATCGGCTCAAGTTAAATCGGATTTAATCGAAAGTGGATCGATTCATTTTTGCATATTAGAAATCAGTTACAGAACTCAGCGTTGGAAATGTTTAATATTTCCTTAAATCAATCGATTATCCCTTTTCAGGTAATAAAAATTGATTCAACTTATAT
>NW_017174545.1:807-1609 GCF_001652005.2 Ceratina calcarata | reverse complement strand
TTATATGTTATGTGTATGTAGTTATATGTATATGACTTTATGAATTTGTATAAATTATGTAATAAATCTCTACATGTATTATAAATATGTACATGTATATATAAATATATATTGTTACACATATTTATAATATACGTAGACATTTATTACATGATTTATTACATTATTCATAAAGTAGTGGAATTGCTGGCATAAAAAGCCTGGTTTATTCAGAACCGAACGGTTTGCGGATGCAGCCAGACATAAAGTTGGTGAGAGAGAAAGAGAAGTAACGTGGATTTGTGGCTCGCCTTGGCGCGGAGCCCGCCGAGTTCCTGTTTCGCTCTTCGTCAAGGTCTGGCCGATTGTGAGTCAAGCGACGCGAGAGTCAACGAGCTCCCGGGCTGTTGTCCCTCGTGTTCTTCCGTCCTCGGCGATATTTCGCGCGCGGATCATTGTTCCCGATGACCCGACGGGTTCTCATGGCCGCGCGGAACCCGACCACACACAACCTGGAAGACCACCCTTTCCTTCCTCGAAATGAGTCAGAACGAAAGGAATTGATTTTTTTCGTTGCTTCCTGGTTGCATGACACTTGAAAGTTGAGTCGCTTTATTTAGAGTCCAAAAATGGAACGAGATTACTCGAAAATGAACAATAAACGGATTCTGATCTATCAAAAGGCTATGAGTCAATGCAAACTGTGACTGTGTACGAGCATTGTACTGAGAGGTCGGTGAATCACTGACAATGAGATTAAAAATTCTTAATTTCCTAAAGAAAATTTCCCTGCAGATTAGGCCGAGATCACGTGAACTATAAT
>NW_017174545.1:0-380 GCF_001652005.2 Ceratina calcarata | reverse complement strand
ATGATAGAATTGAGGGACTTACGTCAGGTGGATATGCCGGGTTCTCTGGTGCCATGTAGGTGACCAGTTGGAAACAGAGCTGATGCCAGATCACTCTGGATTCGCAGTAAGTGCATTCGGAGTCCGTGTTGCAAATATGACGGTTGTTCCAATTCGAGGCGACGATTGACTTCATCAAACGACACGCGTCCCTGCACACCCAGGTGTTGATCCCCGTGTGCTTGTCCACATTCTGCAGCTCCATCTTTCATTTATAGAAATCTCAATAGTCACAAATGTCATATAACTATGATTAAAAATGGGTGAAAGGATTTTTATTATCATGTATAGAAAATACGAACAATACGAAATATAAAAAATTGTTCGCTTATTAATAATTA
>NW_017174544.1:0-202 GCF_001652005.2 Ceratina calcarata | reverse complement strand
TTATTTATTTATTTATTTATTTATTTATTTATTTATTTCTATACGTGTTTGTCGTTTTACAAAAATCTGTTGGTATACAGCAACAAAATAATGTAAAAAAAGGTAAATATAAAATTAAGATAACATAAAAATAAAACGTGACAATAAAACAATAATTGTACAGCTAAATGAGAATTTTTCTTCCCATTGACACTGAAGTGAG
>NW_017174543.1:0-202 GCF_001652005.2 Ceratina calcarata | reverse complement strand
ATGGAATACGGAACATTCTCGAATTCACGTATGTCCGAAATTAGGGAATAGCGCAAGCGCGTGCCTACCCCTTCCACGCTAAACGTTCCGTGATCCAGCCAGCGATTTTTGATCGATACTGAATTCCGTCTCTTCCTTTCGGGATTTCCGCGAGCGTGCACGTGCCGGAATTTTAGTACAACGTAAGGACTTTTCCTTTTAT
>NW_017174542.1:0-202 GCF_001652005.2 Ceratina calcarata | reverse complement strand
TTTGACGTTCCTGCATGTAAAGGGCTATGGGGTAAATGTAGGTATCAGCTAATTGCGGACATGGTGATAATTACATGTTCTATTCCTACCTCCTTTGCTTTAGTTCTTAATTAATTATTATTCTTATAATATAGTAAACAGCCTCAGCAAATGACAGGTTTATTTAAAATGGTAAGTTTCATCAAGTACATGCAACCAACAG
>NW_017174541.1:0-202 GCF_001652005.2 Ceratina calcarata | reverse complement strand
AAAACTGAGAAAACTGCCGAATATATTATATGTATATGCATAGTGGAGGCTGAGTAATTAGTCAGAATCATTAAAAGTTAAAACCACAGAAAAATTAAGAATGTTCTATCATTTATGTCGAAATTAAATTTAAGGATTGCAGGGACATGACAGCTTGTCAATTAGCTACTATCACATATAAAATTACATTTTTATAAATTTT
>NW_017174540.1:0-202 GCF_001652005.2 Ceratina calcarata | reverse complement strand
GTATAATGAATTCTTAAAGAAGAAAATAGTAATTGAACATTGGTAAGAGTGACTTATTATAAAAAATGGTGAAACTTGGGTTCTGTTTTCATTGGCAGTGATCCTAAATGATTTTGTAATTACAGAAAAAGAATCCATAGTAACTTAAGCAAAAACTGAAAAATAACAAGTAAGCACATAAGATAAAAGATTTTCTTTTAAT
>NW_017174539.1:0-202 GCF_001652005.2 Ceratina calcarata | reverse complement strand
GGATCACAAAAAGAAATAATGTATGATTTCAATAATTTTACATTTTTAGTTTTCCCAACACAATTTTTTATATTCTATTAATTTTCCTGTTCATTTCTCAAACATGCGTTTTCAAATAATAATGTAAAATGAATATCAAATGATCGTTGTTACGCATTAATAGCGTAGGCGTATTTCACATTACACTCCTGCGGGAACCGTG
>NW_017174538.1:0-202 GCF_001652005.2 Ceratina calcarata | reverse complement strand
TTTCCGAGATTTTTCCAAGGGGTACCCCTTCAATTTCTTCCAAATTTTAGTTTTTTGCCAATAACTCGCAAACCGTTGAATTTACGGGAAAATTGCATCAGACCTTTCTTGTAGAGGACGATGAGATCTACATTTTCCATGTAAAATTTCTTTGCTAGCATCAATAGTTAACGAGTAATTTGCAAAAAACTGTTTTTTCGTT
>NW_017174537.1:0-202 GCF_001652005.2 Ceratina calcarata | reverse complement strand
CTAGACCGGAGAAGTCAGAAAATTACGCGAAAGAAGCGAATTTTTATAATTTCTTGATGAAGTATTATGTTTTTTAAAATCATGCGAGTATTGTATGGTAATATGACTCGTTAAATCAGTATTTTATAAATGTATTTGCTGCCTTCAGCTACATTATGCAATAATTAATTAGTAGATTGATAGATTCTGTTGAAGATTAGTG
>NW_017174536.1:0-202 GCF_001652005.2 Ceratina calcarata | reverse complement strand
GATCCACTCCTTTTGTTCAGATCTCATTACAGAAAATAGAATCCTGAGGGAAAAATTGGAAGGCGAGGAACGTGTGAATAAAAAGCTCACGATGCTCGATGACCTCATCGCCGACGCCACGCAAGCGATTGCAGGCATTAAGGAGAGCAACACTGCAAATAGGACGACGTACGCTAACAAAGTGAAAATGAGTAAGAAAGTC
>NW_017174535.1:0-202 GCF_001652005.2 Ceratina calcarata | reverse complement strand
GATGTGACTAGGATTAGTGTTGTTGAAACAGTTTGGGGTTGGTATTTATGAAATAATTCTAAGGGTTGCAATGATTCTAAATAACTCGAAGTAACGGTATGCTCTCTTTTAAGTTTAAGTTTACTCTTCCAGCGAGTCTCTAGAGGTTTCACAGTTTGATCGGATAGTCTGGACGTTAATGGTATGAAGATGATGAATTAGT
>NW_017174534.1:0-1094 GCF_001652005.2 Ceratina calcarata | reverse complement strand
ACGGTTTCTTACCAGCAGTAGGTATTGGATATACGCACGAAGCTTACATATATACATATATATGCCAGAGCGTGACCGAGCGATTCCTTATTCGCACCTATCAGAATCCTGGCAGGCTCGCCATGTAACGGGCGGATCGGCCGAGCCACCGATAGGTGCTGTGGTGGTGCAGACCGCTCGTCCCAGAGTACGCGACTTAAACTAAAGGCAGGTATGCGAATTGAGCGAGACGATTTACGAACACAATATGATTTATTCACGAGATGATGACGCTGAGGGAACAGATGGCGCGGAAGGTGCGGCTGCCGGTCGCCTTGCCACTGGGCCTCTACAAATGCAAACGTTCTTAATTCTGCGCGGAATGTACAAGCGAATTATAGTCTACAGGGTGTTCCGGAAAGATTGTTAGAGCCGAAAATGACAGATGGGGAGGAGCATTGTGAACAACAATTTCCTTTGGCAAAATACTAAATGGGGTTTGGTTACCGAGTTATTAACGATAAACACGGACCAATCAGAGCGCTCGGTTGAGGCGGTCTCCGTTTCGGGAGCGCTGGCTCGGAGTCAGGCGGCCGGCTTTTCACGCGTTTGAACAAGCGCTTTGCTCAGTACGAAGCGTTTTCAGAAAACGACAAATAACAAACTACATGAATAACAATGCAAGGAACTTGTTGTTCGTTCGTTATTATGAATAACAATTAATACACTTAATCGTTATTCACGTGGAAAGGATGGGATAGATTGTTGATAATTGATGGATGATGATAGGACAAATGAGGAATTAGCAAGTCGCGGGGAATATTGAATTAAAAAGAAAATGTAAAAATTGTAGAGACTTAGACTTACCCATTCATTCGCAAGTGCACCTGCTAACGATGGGCCATGGTCAATGGATCAGCGTCTCTGCCGCTTGCAGGTAGACCACAGCTGATCTTCTGTTTAGGGAAGGAACCCCGCAATCTACCGCACGAATATTGTCACTCTTAAAAATTTTCAAACACTTACACTTCTTGCACTCTGACATTAAACGTCTCCGAATGGAGCCGATTGTTTTTCATTCACAAAATAAACTTCACTATCCGCGTGGTCCGTGA
>NW_017174533.1:0-202 GCF_001652005.2 Ceratina calcarata | reverse complement strand
GCATTAATAGTTTACGAGTTATTGACGAAAAACGAAAAAGCAGTTTTTTGCAAATAACTCGTTAACTATTGATGCTAGCGAAGAATTTTTACATGGGAATTGTAGATCTCGTCGAACTCTATAAGAAAGGTTGTATGCAATTTTCCCGTAGGACCTACAGTTTAGAAGTTATTAAGGGAAAACGAAATTTTTTGTCAAAAGT
>NW_017174532.1:0-202 GCF_001652005.2 Ceratina calcarata | reverse complement strand
CTCCGCGGTCAGCGCCTCGACCTGCTTTTTTAGGTCGGCCACCTGCTCGCGGAGGATAGCGTTTTCCCTCTCGAGGTACGCGGAGGGGCCCGTTGTTACGGCCCTCATCGCGACCTCCACCGCAGCCGCACTTGTGGTACGGGCGGCCAGGCAATGATCTCGGACAGAGCCTCCCTGGAGCATCTTGCTCCTGTCCGAGATC
>NW_017174531.1:0-202 GCF_001652005.2 Ceratina calcarata | reverse complement strand
AATGTCATACGAATTACAATGAAGGAGTGCACAATCAATCAATTATGCATGAATCGTGTATTTGAAGAATCTAAAAAATACAAATTTGTGACATGTTCGACGAGCCTGGTCGTTATAAACAAAAGTCTCATCGTTTCACAGCAATCATGCTATCGGACCGATTGAAATATGGCACTGTTTTTTCCAAGGTACCAAATGCTTG
>NW_017174530.1:0-202 GCF_001652005.2 Ceratina calcarata | reverse complement strand
ATGTCCGATGGAGGATTTTCAGTAGAAGGCCAAGAAAATATACAAGAAATTCTTTTTAAACAATTGTACCTCTGCCAATGCTTAGTAGCACTGATGATCGTAAGGGAGAAAGGACATTTCGTCACGAACTTGTTCGATGTTTTTACACCGTTCAGTGCGGGTTTAGTTTATTTAATGTACCGCTGCTTCGAGGAGGTTTGCA
>NW_017174529.1:0-202 GCF_001652005.2 Ceratina calcarata | reverse complement strand
CTCTTTTATTTTGTCTTGAATGGTTGTTCGGGTTGGTCGTCCGGTGTTTATTCGTTTTGCTGTGTCGCGTTTGTACGGGAGGTCGTTTTCAGTCGATCGCGTTGTTACCGGAGTTTTGTCGCGATTCTTTTGTCTTTTTTCCGCGTCTCGTCCAGGGATCTCGTGTCCATCCGTACACGCCGGAAAGTGGGGACGACGCGAC
>NW_017174528.1:0-202 GCF_001652005.2 Ceratina calcarata | reverse complement strand
CACACGTACAGAAGTAAATCTTGTATCCTTTGCTATCTTGTAAAACATAACAGTTCTTATTTTCTTAAAAAAATTGGTGAAGTGATTCTGTTTCATTTTTTTTTAAACATAATGTCAATAATCGTTCGTAGAGTCAGTTTACATTAGATTTCGCTAAGATTAATAATTATATACTACAATAATGACTCTAGGAACCAAGAAT
>NW_017174527.1:0-202 GCF_001652005.2 Ceratina calcarata | reverse complement strand
GAAATTGGAGGTTCCTGACGTAATTTTAAACAATATTTTCCTTAGCGAAAAAGTTCTCCGAAGCGTGGTTGAAGAATTATTAACAAAAAACACTGACCAATCAGAGCGCTCGGTTGGCGCGAGCTACGAATCGGCAGCGTTTCGTAGATGGATTCTGAAACATAGAGTCTGACTCGTGATCATAATTTCAAGCCAAACGAGT
>NW_017174526.1:0-202 GCF_001652005.2 Ceratina calcarata | reverse complement strand
CCAGAACACATGACGGTTACCAATAACATGATTGATTATGTACACTGGGATGATCGAAACGAATTAGTGGATAGACTAAGACTGATGTCATCGTCGCGTGCTGCCGGTCATATGAGTCATGACAATGAAATCATTTCAATTGTGGAAGGACTCCGCGAAGCAGGTTTGATTATAAATTAACAACTGTTCCGATTCATTTCGT
>NW_017174525.1:0-202 GCF_001652005.2 Ceratina calcarata | reverse complement strand
GTTATAGCGAAACCGTGTTATAAGATGCCGTGTTGAAGGAGGGCTACCTGTATATGTAAGTACA
The DNA here is from genome assembly GCF_001652005.2 of Ceratina calcarata. Classification (NCBI taxonomy): domain Eukaryota; kingdom Metazoa; phylum Arthropoda; class Insecta; order Hymenoptera; family Apidae; genus Ceratina; species Ceratina calcarata. The sequence continues at coordinate 138 of NW_017174525.1, read as the reverse complement.
TTTAATTTAGGAAGTATAAGAGTAAGTAGTTATTCTTGAATTTAATATTGTATACTAAAATTTCCTTTGGTGGCTTGGTTTGACAAATTTAATCTTTATCTTCTTTTTCTCTGTACATACACACATGCAATATTAACG
>NW_017174524.1:0-202 GCF_001652005.2 Ceratina calcarata | reverse complement strand
CCGATTATCGATAAATGCGGGAGGAAACGAATATGCAAATCAGGAGCTAAGAATCAGCCAATCATTTTGCGCAAACGTCATTTCGCCCAATCCGTCGATTCCCGAGAGGGTATAAGTACAGTGCCCCGGCGCTCCTCGGGTCACTCAATCGGTGTGAGCGCCGGTCGAGTCACCCCTTTCCCCATCCCTTGCGAATCGTATG
>NW_017174523.1:0-1094 GCF_001652005.2 Ceratina calcarata | reverse complement strand
TAATTGTCAAGAGTCCATTGGTTGTTTTTATTTAAGGGGTCATACAACCTTAATTCAGAATTACGTGTAATTTATTCAACAAGTACTCGGCATTAAAAATGAAATACTCGTATCGATTGCCATTGTTAACATTTATTGCGGAATTATTCCTAGGGGAGCATTTATTATTGTTCTGGCGTATCATTCCTCTTTGTCGACGCATTTTATTGCTTCGTATGGCCTTCGATGAAACACTTGGTTTGCAATTTGGTAAAAAATTATCGTCGCGCGAGGTAAATAAAGAAAAAGTATGGGTACGAAAAGGTTGCAGAATTTTCATTTTGCAACGATGCGATTCTAGAAATCGCAATTCAATTTTTTTTATCTGTGACTCGCACAGATTCACGTCGTATTGTTTCATTGTTTCCGGTCTTTTTGTTCCTGTTGACTTCTGTTTCCAATTAATCATTTTCGTTTATCTAATAAAAATTGATTGACGGCATTGATAGTCAATTCAAGGAATAACAATGTTCGTAATGCGCGTTTACTAAATATGAAATCGGATAAAAAATCGGTATTGATAAATGTCGGTTAACGATGAGAAAAATAATTCACCCGAAGATGTTTTCCACGTTGAACTTCGATGTGCACCAACGTCATCGTCTTATTATTGACATTCTATTCTATTCGTTAACATCAGGTCTAAGCTCTAATCAACATGTATTTATAGTTCGTTCTAAATTTCCATTGCAAAATCGCTTTGGATTGGCGATTAAGAATTTCTAATCTGGAACCCTAAAATCATTTCTGATCACGTACGGCGCTGTCCACTCGGATGGCCTCGAATGGCCCATATTATTTTCTCGTAGGAAATTATATGTAACATGAACAAAATAACGTGGATATGTAAATAAATATAATTTACATGTGTAAAATAATGAATTCTAAAACTAAATATTTCTTCACTGACCTATCGCAACGCATTAACTAACTGCGAGTAAACACTTGATGCTATTCATGTGGAAGCCAAAAGCTTGTCGTATTTCCAACAACGACATACTTCTGAATTGTGTACATTAATATAAACTAACGCCTTCTACTAAATTATAATGAAT
>NW_017174522.1:0-202 GCF_001652005.2 Ceratina calcarata | reverse complement strand
GACAGGATTCAGGCGATTGAATAAGAATGATTTTTAAATTTTACAACGTTTATTTTAAAAAAAATTTATTCATTTATTGGGATAAGAGGTGGTATACAATTTCAAAATTAGGTACAATTAATAATAATTATTTTCTTAATAATTTTCAAAATTTATTTATTCATTATTTGTACAATATTACTTTCAATAATATGACAAAGTA
>NW_017174521.1:0-202 GCF_001652005.2 Ceratina calcarata | reverse complement strand
GGCGATGTTTTCCATCAAGAATTCATGGCAAATTGAAGAAAATCATGTACGAGGGAGCTCAGGTTACACGTTCCGTTCCTGTCGAGGTCCACAATTGATCACCCATGAATACGATATTGTCCTGCGCATAATGGGTAATTAAGCGAGCGCGCATTCCCACCTGTTTTAAGTCGATTGCTGGACTACGTGATTCTTTTTCACG
>NW_017174520.1:0-202 GCF_001652005.2 Ceratina calcarata | reverse complement strand
TTTGTTTTACTATTAATTCTAAACAAGATATTTTTTAACTTATTCATAATAATAAATAAACAAATGTATTATACTTGCAAAAAGAGACTACAAAATAATATTGTCAACTTCCTGTTAGGTTGAGAGAGTTATTGATCCTAATTCGAAGAATGCGAAATACAGTGTTTATTTCTACGGCACAGGAGAAACGTAAGTCTTATAA
>NW_017174519.1:0-202 GCF_001652005.2 Ceratina calcarata | reverse complement strand
TTATAACGAAAAATCTACTAAAAGCACAGAATAATTTATGTATTATAATTCATTCTTCAGGATATAATAATATTATTGCTGAAAGATATGAAGTTCGTGATCTAGAAAATTATTAGAAAACTATCCTCGAAAATTTGAAATCGACGTACAGCGTTCTAGCCTCGAGGCTCGTTCAAACACTCGCCGGTTCGCTGAAAACTCG
>NW_017174518.1:0-202 GCF_001652005.2 Ceratina calcarata | reverse complement strand
TGTCTTTAATTTGTTGATAGTCGGTGTACAATTCTTTGAATTGAGGATAATTATCAATTATTTTTGCAACAATTTCCGGCCGTACCACTTTTGGGAGATCAGTGAACATCTCGGGCTCCGTTTCGTTCCCGAGTACTTCTGCAAAACTCTTCAAATAATCAAGCACTTTGCTTTTGCTTAATCCGACTCGATAATAGAAATT
>NW_017174517.1:0-202 GCF_001652005.2 Ceratina calcarata | reverse complement strand
TTTCGTAATAGCCTCTTGTAGTTCACTTGCTAATTGTGACATGATAGTAGATTTCTGGAACTCTTGCTACTCGTTTTTTTCTTTAACCTACAAACGTCGGGTTCGCATTCTAGACTTGACTGTTTTAAAACCACTTCTGACACCATTTATTATGTTCCCAGTAGCCAGCATACCGGGCTCATGCTTTAATACAGTAACACGA
>NW_017174516.1:0-202 GCF_001652005.2 Ceratina calcarata | reverse complement strand
TGCTGGGCGCATGCTGACCGAGCCCATGGCATAAAATCGTAAAAAGGAAAGCTCTAATTCTCTTCGATTACTGTTCGAAAGACGTTGACGGTAAAAAATACTGCCTTCCAAAAATTCACCGCAGAGAAGGATTATATCTCTAATTACTGCCGGAAGTGAAGCATACTTCCGAGTCATATTCGCGTAATGACTAATGCAATTT
>NW_017174515.1:0-202 GCF_001652005.2 Ceratina calcarata | reverse complement strand
CTTTTCTCGTTGTGTGCTGCTGCTGCTGTTACCGGAATTTTTCGTCATTGAAATTTTTAGAAATAATCGGATAAATTTGCTCTGTAATCTCTGTTTCTTGATTTTCTCTGAACCTTGCTGATGAGCAGTTTGTTCACGCTGAATTTCGCAGGGTGATAAGGTGCTCGAAATTAACGAATGACGAGCGAGGGTGTTATTATAT
>NW_017174514.1:0-202 GCF_001652005.2 Ceratina calcarata | reverse complement strand
TCATTGAGGTGTATTTTAAAATTTGTAGAACAGATAGAAACGGAATTCATTTAATGAGATTAAATAATCTTATTTGAAGTTAATTTTTAATTTATTACATTATTAAATTGCAGTGCGGAGTAATAATTAGATTTTGTTATAGTATAAATTAAACTGAATGCATCAAGTAGTAAGAATCAATAATTCAGGCGACCTAAATAAG
>NW_017174513.1:0-202 GCF_001652005.2 Ceratina calcarata | reverse complement strand
GGATAAGCAACGGATTTCAATATTTAAATCTCACTTTCCTGGCCAATCATGAGATTCCCCATTCGTATTGCCAACAGCTAGGGTTATGTGTTCTCTAGACGTACAATCATAATTTTCCTATATAATTCTCCATCAATTTTACGAATTAAGGCCTGTTCCCATTGCCGTAACCGTAGTGAGAATACTACGTGGTAGGGGGTGA
>NW_017174512.1:0-1094 GCF_001652005.2 Ceratina calcarata | reverse complement strand
TTATTATTATTATTATTTTCTTGGTATTAAAAGTGAAATATATTTTACAAAATCGTAATTAACTGAAGTTCTGGCCTGAAAGTGACATCAACCCTTGAGCCTGAAGCGACTCCGGCTTATTGGTTTCCGAAATCCAGGATTTCAGTTTTTACAGAAATAACGCAGCCGTGTGTGCAGGGTCGGAAACACACACTGGCCGCCTAATTTCCTCCCAATGAAAGTAAACACCTGTTCGAAGCAGGGCCAGGAAGGTGCTCGGTTGGCCGTCGATTCCCCCCTTCCTAACAATGGAGAACCAACTTCCCGAGTGCAGGTCTACCACGTCTCTTTACTCGTCCGCGTTTCGTACTAGCGAGTCCTACCGATCAAAAGCAGACAGGTGCTTCTTCCATCAGAATAAAAATAGCAGTACTTGAAGTATGGATCTTAAAAAAGAATAATTAAAAAGTCGGTGGGAAAACGAGTTCAAAGATCTTCTATTTTTTATATTAGTGCATTTCCTTTTTTAATTATATATCACGTGTTTTGGATAAACCAATAATTGCCTGTTACGTGCTTGTTAAGAGTTTGTTGTGTGATGAAATGGTTGGATAAGGGGTTGATTGCTGGGTGATGATAGAAAGTTTGTTATATCAAGTGGAGTGAATTGTTAGTAAATGGTAATGAAAATTTAAAAGAAATCGTCAGCCACTAATAGACGATAAAATACTAAAGCTTCAAGGGGTGAACAGTGAAACAGTGCAGGTGTTGATTTCGAACCCTTAACTTACTTGTGGTAAGTGTTTAGAGCTTAGATCTAAATATAGACGCATAAAATCAAATTGTATAAAATATTTTCAAACCCTTATAAGAATTTCATATAAATATTGAATATTCCAAGTTCTATTCACGTCATAATTCCTACTCACTGGTTTAATATTACATATAAAGTTATAGAAAAACAAAAGCCAGTGAGTAGAAATGGTCACGTGAAGAGAAATTAAGAGAATTTACTACGTATTACGTATTATTACGATTTGCATTGTTAACCCGTCATATTCGATTCACATTTGTAATGCGAAAACCGAGTACTTGTATACTTTCGATCGTGAAAG
>NW_017174511.1:0-202 GCF_001652005.2 Ceratina calcarata | reverse complement strand
ACCCACGCCAATGAGCTGAAGGAGCGAATAGCCAAACACTTCTCGAAGGTTCGGAGCCATTCCGGACCTGGAGCTTGATTTTTTCGGCCCTCCGTAGTTCGTCTTAATATAGTAAGTCATTTTCCCATCATAATCTGTAACCGTACATAATCGTCCGGAATGAACACCCTCTAGTTTGTCGTCAAAACATATCTGCAAAACA
>NW_017174510.1:0-202 GCF_001652005.2 Ceratina calcarata | reverse complement strand
CGCTCTTTCGCTACTATTAGCGATACTTACCTTCTCGATCCTTGATCCTACCGTTTCTGTCCAAAATCCTAATCCACGAACCTGAAACATAACCTCTCCTGTGCTGTCTCATTCCCAATATATCTTTCGATGTGTGTGACTGAGTATTGAATGAATGTGTGTGTGGGCTGGCGCAAACATTCGGGGGGCTGGGAGTGCCTAA
>NW_017174509.1:0-202 GCF_001652005.2 Ceratina calcarata | reverse complement strand
AAATTCGCTCAGTTTTAATATAAAGCGTGATTGGTCAGAACTCAAAAATGGCCAACGAGTGGGAGGGTCCGCGATTAGTTGTTCAAATCGATGCGCAAGAACACACCTTATGTTTTATACATCATGGGTATATCTATACGTATAGGCCACACATCCTTAATAGGTTCTAAGTTAAAATGAGTCTCCGAAGGAGAAAGGGAAA
>NW_017174508.1:0-202 GCF_001652005.2 Ceratina calcarata | reverse complement strand
TGCGGAGTGTTCCCCGTTAGATGGAAGGTCGGCTCGATCATCTGTATTTTGAAAGGGCCCGACAAACCTGAAACGGAGGTCAAGTCTTTTGCCTTCCCTCAGAGAGTCAATTTGCCTTCTCTCGGTACTTGGTAAAGTTCTGGAGAAGATAATTGTGAAAAGACTTTCGGACTTATCCCTTCACCCAGAGTACAGCTCTGAT
>NW_017174507.1:0-202 GCF_001652005.2 Ceratina calcarata | reverse complement strand
GAATAAACGCCATCTATATAGTAACTTTAGATTTAAATATCTAACAAAATCATAAGAAAGATTATATAATCATGGAAGGTTTCAAATATATATTTTTTAAGAAAATAACATTTAATACATAGATATTTAAAGAAGAACTAATGATTCATAGAAAAGTTAATAATTCATTCACGTGTGATTAATCTCAAAACAAGGATCAACG
>NW_017174506.1:0-202 GCF_001652005.2 Ceratina calcarata | reverse complement strand
AATTCAAAAACCATAACTCATTTTGCATTTTGCCAAAGGAAATTGTTGTTAAGAATCATCTAATGCTTTTTCTAAGACAATCTGCATTGATGATTAATTAAATTACCATTTAGAATATTTGATAGAATACGTGGTACCCCAAGTTTCGAGATAAACTGGTTGAACGTTTATATAGAGTTCCTTGAGATTGTTAGGTTAGGTT
>NW_017174505.1:0-202 GCF_001652005.2 Ceratina calcarata | reverse complement strand
GAGAATAGGTGCGTCACCTAAACGGGATAATGATATTTCAGCTTTGGATTTAAGACTTTTTAATACTCTTTTTGACATTCAAATATACTGATGTCTTATATGTATTGAAGTTGAAACTATATTTTCAGCTTCAAGTCTACATTGGATTGAAGAAGAATCTAATTTAAGCATTATACTTTGCACGTACTCCTCCATATTTTTC
>NW_017174504.1:0-202 GCF_001652005.2 Ceratina calcarata | reverse complement strand
TTTTTTTAAATGGAACAGTATGTTTTTTTTACTTACAGTCTGATAGAGTGTTTCACGACGAATACAATGACCTATTGTGAAGGTATACTGTATTTATTGTATAAAAGTAATACCGTATGTGTAGGAGAAATGGCAAGGATAGAAGTATTGATGAGAAAGATTTTGAGAGGAAGGAGGCGAGAGATCAATTAAGAAAGGATGA
>NW_017174503.1:0-202 GCF_001652005.2 Ceratina calcarata | reverse complement strand
GATTAGTTGATAATTGGGATGCGTTAGAACACACCTTGTTTCCTTACATCATGCTCTCAGTTCCTCTCCTGGTATAGTCAAATGTTCACCATGTTTGAATGTGAACAATGATGTGAACAAATGCAGTGAATTTCTTAGAACATATACTACATCAGGCATGGCCAAAGTTGTCGCCGCGCGACACGACCTTGCCCGGGAGCCG
>NW_017174502.1:0-202 GCF_001652005.2 Ceratina calcarata | reverse complement strand
GGTCGGATTATCGGCATTCTGATCCAGAATCATCGGCTTATCTAACGCCAGCTCCACCAGACTGATACCGTTAAGTGGTAGACTTGTCGGCCACACGTTGAGTCAAGGTGTTGATATCAACCTGATACTGAATGTGTTGTCCACCTACGCGCGGATTTTCTTGCCGGAGATCCTGATATCAAAATCTGCCCCACCAGCGGTT
>NW_017174501.1:0-1094 GCF_001652005.2 Ceratina calcarata | reverse complement strand
GATGAATATATATATATGCTTAAACAAATAAAAATACCAACAGTGAAATATAAAAGATTATAGCGACCTCCTTTATTACTGTCTAATGTAAATGTGCCCTCTAGTGGTAAAAAGGTTGGTAGTGGTAAACGACTAACAGATTGGTTAAATATCAGAAAAAATTAGTCGTTAGTTATATTCACTCAATAAATACCCAATAAATGAGCATGTAGCATATTCAAAGAAATAACTAATAACTTTATAAATTACAGGAAACGTAAGATTACAAAAAATGCGGGCACAAGTCTGTGAAGTATTTATAGTAATATTTATAAATGCGTTATGCATTTTGTAAATTTTCGAAATGGTTTGGTGTTGTGATTGATTATACCTGAAATATTTACAGTCTCTTCAAGAAAATGTAAACGTAGAGAATGATAAAACAATCTATAAATCAAATTAAAACTAAATCAAATTAAGACTATATATAAAACATCATTTATATTGTAGCGACTTCGTCACTGCCATATTTTTGTTAAGATTAGAAAGCGGTTAAGGTTATTTTTTATGGTAGGGTTCTGTTTACTTAGTGTCGAACTGTATATTTAGCACATGGCCTGGCACTCGATGAGGTCGTGCCCTGCTTGCTTATGCCCTGGTAGTTTTTCCAGGAAAGATAAGCCTTTTGTATTTGTTTCATATAGAACGGTAGGAGCAATGGAAAACTTGTCAGGGCGTTGAAGCAGTTAGTTGGCGATGATCTACCAGGCACGTAAAAGCTCCGGTTATATTTGTTGAACTTCTATAAGTCGTTTGAATAAAGCTTCACCCATTATAAACCGTGGTTGAGAGTAATGTATTTGCCAAAATATTTCTCCCACAATGTTTAGTCGATATCGAGATGGTGGAGGCAGATTGGCCCTAGCGAGAGGGTGGTGGCAGGCTGGCCCTAGCGAGAGGGTGGAGGCAGACTGGCCCTAACGAGAGGGTGGCGATAAACGGGCCCTAACGAGAGGGTGGCAACGAACGATGCCCGCGCGAGGGTGGTGGCGAGAGAGAAGATGCCCGCGCGAGGGCGGTGGTGAGAGGGAGAAAGGCGAAATAATCGGAGTCCA
>NW_017174500.1:0-202 GCF_001652005.2 Ceratina calcarata | reverse complement strand
GAGACCGTCAATCTTTCCAGGAAGGAATATTCCAATTCGTACGAAGACACATGCATCTCATGCGTATTAAGTAGATAGTAAAATGATACGTTTGTACCTCGTATGTGACATTCTCCAATTTATAAATAATATGAACGGCATTGCTATTATTATAGCCTACTTTAATACATAGCCATGCTGAGAATAAAATGGCAACACCGCG
>NW_017174499.1:0-202 GCF_001652005.2 Ceratina calcarata | reverse complement strand
TAATAAATCCTATAATAAGTCACGAATGATCAGCATTCTCTTTCTATTGGAATCTATCCAAGATATAAAATCTGAAGGATTGATTTAAGCCTAATCCAGTGATTAGAATAACCAAGATTTGGTGAAAACTTTTACCAGAGCTTCAATTATGATTTATCTTCATTCTTAATTCAAGGATGAAAAAAATGTTAATTCAGCAACA
>NW_017174498.1:0-202 GCF_001652005.2 Ceratina calcarata | reverse complement strand
TTTTTCTAAGGTACATAAACTTTTTGGATTGACTGTATAGCCAATACATCCTCAAGCCGCCACTGTCTCTACTTCTGATAAAAAAATACTTTGTAGATAAAGTATCTCGAATGTGATCTGTTGTTCGTATTAACTAAACCACGGATATTTAAAAATTTATAGGAATTCTAGATAATTTAGAGAAACACAGCATGCAGTAATA
>NW_017174497.1:0-202 GCF_001652005.2 Ceratina calcarata | reverse complement strand
GCAAACTCGTGCGAGTGAGGGAGGATTCGCAACCTTGCACAGAGGTTTGATGGATGACGAGGAAAAGTTTTTTGAATATTTCCGCATGCCATGGAGTGGCTTCGAATTGTTACTCTTGAACATTGGAAAACATATTGAAAAACAGAGCACGACTTGGAGGAAGAGCGTATCTGCAAGAGAAAGGTTGGCAGTCTGCTTAAGG
>NW_017174496.1:0-202 GCF_001652005.2 Ceratina calcarata | reverse complement strand
TTAGAATTAGGAAATAAAAATAAAAGAATTAATAAGGAACAGTAAGTTAATCATTTCGAAGGAATCTATATTTTATAATCACCCATATTCCTATCAATCAATGAAGAGTTATTAAAAAAGCTTTGCACGATCATCGAAAGATAAAAGATAACAAACAGTAATAAAAAATCTACCAACTTTTCATATTTCAGATATGTATCTA
>NW_017174495.1:0-202 GCF_001652005.2 Ceratina calcarata | reverse complement strand
GTCCAAGAAATGATTTTACATGGGTCGGTGTTTTAGGAATTTTAAAGTTTTTAATGGCCTCTAATTTCTTTGGTTTTGGTTTTATTCCCTCAGCTGTTAGCTCCGAATTTCTGCTTGGCCTGGACTGATAGGATCTGGTGTAGGTTCCTGAAAGAATACCCTGTTGTTATCGAGTGTTAGTGTGTCATTGGTGATTTGATAT
>NW_017174494.1:0-202 GCF_001652005.2 Ceratina calcarata | reverse complement strand
TGTGAAAAAAATAAAAAACTATATATGTCTCATGTTCAAGTACGGAGACGGAAGATTAAGTTCCAACTTCGGGGGCAGCGTAGTGGCGAAGACTGGAGTTCAGTAATCTCTGCATAGTAGGTTCGCGTCTTGTCACGGACGATACTTTTTTTTTTATAACATATGTATTTTTTTTCTTACATTTACTGTTTATTGAGCAGAG
>NW_017174493.1:0-202 GCF_001652005.2 Ceratina calcarata | reverse complement strand
CTCTACGGCACCGAGTTACGTGTTCCAGGTGAATTTTTCGCATCCGAGGACCCACGGGCAGATCCAAACTGCTTCCTCGAGAAGTTCCGGGAGTACATGAGACGTGTGCGATCAACTCCCACCGCCCACCACACAAAAGCACGCTTATTCATTCTCAAGGATCTCTATACATGCAGTCACGTTTTCGTCAGGGTGGATGCTG
>NW_017174492.1:0-202 GCF_001652005.2 Ceratina calcarata | reverse complement strand
CACTACGAGGAATTTATCCCCTTCTTCGAATACTCCCTCTTTTCGCTGAAAGTTCGAAGGAGCCGACGAACTATATCTGGAAATCGGATAACAGTCTACTGTGAACAGTAAAGTATAGCATCTAACCCGTCTTCGTTGAAGTACCATATCAAAAGAAGTAAGTTTCTAAAATATTTAAAGTATATGTTATAAATGTAGATGT
>NW_017174491.1:0-202 GCF_001652005.2 Ceratina calcarata | reverse complement strand
GCTTTGTCCGTTAGAGCCTAGGGCCTAGGGGAGATCGTATGCAGCGTCGTACCTGTTCTCCCCCTTTGCCCCGCAAGGTCGTAGATTTTTGCAATCGCGAGGAACCGTTTCGTGACGACATATAAATACACGCGAATATAGAAGGATAGAAGAGTCGGTAATAAGTGCGCATTCAATACGTGTCAGCGAGACGAGATCCAAT
>NW_017174490.1:0-1094 GCF_001652005.2 Ceratina calcarata | reverse complement strand
AAACGAAGTAGCTCATTTCAATTCGTTGGAAACAAAAAATTCAGACGAAATTCTATCAGAGTTTCAACCCTTGCTATCCTTTAAATTTTCGGAACGCGCTTCTGAATCCATCGCTCTATCGTGACGAGACGTGACGTCAGAGGCAACGACGGAGCGAAGCGGATGATAAGGGTGGTTCCGGTGAACAAGGGACGGACAAATAAACGGAAGACGAGCGGCAGATAGATACAGAGAGGGGGAGAGGAAGAGGAGGCTAACGGAGAGCCGAAACGAGCCGACCATTACCGCTAGTTATGGCAACTCCGTGATTGGTCAATAGTTGTTCCTTCGCGTTCGCGTGCTCCCTACGCTGTCCATAACTGAATTTACAGGATGTCCTCAAAATTCAGCAGCGCGACAAATTAAAATCCTCAGTGAAATATAAAAGCCACCAATAATAATTAGCTTCGATATTCCTACGAGTTTTCCTACTAATGAAGCAACGTAAAATAATACATGTAATTAACAGTTTGAAATTCGTCATATGAAGTTATAATATTCCAATTACATTTTCAAGCGAACTAGCTAATACTCGATAAATAATAATTATTCGAGGCACGCTTATTAAAACTTCGGTTATTTGCTTGCTTGCTTGCTAGCTGAAAATCAAACTTTGCGGGACACCCTGTATTTGATCCTCCCTACTATTCACCAACGATGTAAACAGGAGTGGTGTGTTGCATCGTGGTCAATTGTTTCTCGTTCGCGACCATGATTTACCGACGATGTTCACAGGGCTACGAGTATAAACGCACGAGTGTTGACAAATAGTATTTAGACTGCTCACCCTCTTCCATACCCCTGTTTAAATATACGAATCGGTAGCGGAGCTACCGCGAGAAAGAGGTGGGCGTCTCGATTTAAAATTCGTGCCCGATACACATTTTTTCCATGATCTGGAAGGTAAACGGGATTCGGGTGATTCTGTTCGCCACGCCCGGAAGAGGGATTACTAGACTCTTCGGGCTGTCCAGGATTTTGTTCGAGCTCCCGTGGCTTAGAGATTTTCGAAAGGCGTTCCAAGAAAAATCTCCAATCCTTTGCACTTGTTAATT
>NW_017174489.1:0-202 GCF_001652005.2 Ceratina calcarata | reverse complement strand
TATTGTCTTCGCATTTCTTATGTTTGATGTTCCGAATTCCCGGAACATTGAATTCTAGCGATTGACGATACCGTCAATCTTGCAGGAATAAATTGCGAAGTTTCTAGAAGTGCATGCAACTCATGTAGAACCTTCTTTTTTCATCACGAATCTCTAACAATTACTAACAATTGTAAAACCCGATCAAAAAGACGTAATCGTT
>NW_017174488.1:0-202 GCF_001652005.2 Ceratina calcarata | reverse complement strand
CAACTCTGTATATGTGTAGATTGTAAGGATTCGGCTTCGGTCGGTAGACTTCGGGACTGTAGTCACTCGTTGCAGTCGAGATGGTCGAATCACTGTCACTCCAATGGGCCAGACGTCCGCGGCAGCGTTACCAGATTTTTACCCACGACCGCAAAGTGGGGACGACGCGACCATGGTGGGGACCATAACGCTGCGGAGAGCT
>NW_017174487.1:0-202 GCF_001652005.2 Ceratina calcarata | reverse complement strand
TCTTCGAAATCAAGATACTAACGAATCTCGACGATACTACACTAATAATCAACCTTAGCACGAAATCAGAACAGTTCCGAACCCTCCTAAAGTTTGTAACTATTGCAAAAAACCGGGACATGTAATCGCCGAATGTAGGAAGAGGCAATATAATAATAGTAGACGAGAACAATTAGTAAACCAAAATACCCCTCGAACAGAA
>NW_017174486.1:0-202 GCF_001652005.2 Ceratina calcarata | reverse complement strand
TAAAAGTACGGCCAGCGAGAAGAAAAGAGAAAAAGAAAATAGAAAAAACAAAATCGAACTGAGATAAGAAATCGATAAAGATCTCGGACAAATAAAATACCAATCGAAAAAAGAAAAATCGGAAAATAAAAAGTGAACAGTAGAAATAAAGTACGCAAGCGCGAGGGAAAAATTCCCCAGGACACGCGAATAGGAACATTCT
>NW_017174485.1:0-202 GCF_001652005.2 Ceratina calcarata | reverse complement strand
AAATATTAATGAAATACATCTACGCTGTTACTCAAAATTTTTTCCTGTCGATTGCTGATGTAAATTGAAATAAAGTATTTTATTTTCCTAACATAAATCATCAGTCATGAAAATAGCAAATAATTATGTTAGCAATAAAATCCAAAGACAGTTACATAAAATTTAACAAATCACAGACATACATATTGTTTACATTAAAACT
>NW_017174484.1:0-202 GCF_001652005.2 Ceratina calcarata | reverse complement strand
GCCAAGAATACTTGGGGATTTCGACCCACCAGCCATAAAATTGCCCTTTTGGCACTTAAGGAACTACCTGAAAGTGAATAGCGGAGGTTTGACGGGTACTTTTGTTCCTCGCTGTGCCGACTATCGACAAAATATCATTGAGATCCCTCTGTTATACACGTAATTATTTTTATGTTATTCATATATCTAAAGATGTCTCATC
>NW_017174482.1:0-202 GCF_001652005.2 Ceratina calcarata | reverse complement strand
CGTCGTAGCTCACGTTAGTTCGTACAGAAAACGCTACTGGTTTCGTCTAAACAGTTCAGAAACGAAGATCATCATTAACAACTTTTAAAATATATATATATGCATTGTAGGTATATGGATTATGAATATGAAAGTGCGTTTCTGTTTGTATCGCTTTCACGTTTCTATGAAGTGATATCGTTACGATAATAATCTCCGTTTT
>NW_017174481.1:0-202 GCF_001652005.2 Ceratina calcarata | reverse complement strand
GAAAAGGGAAAAAGAAGAAAAAAAAAATACACGAAAGAGACTCGATCCATCGACCAAGCTAGAACGTTAACCACTGGGCCGCCGCTACTGCTTGTTCACAGTCGTAAGGCAAGGGAAGATAATGACGCGTGAAACTTCTTTTCTCGAAATTTTCTCGAAAACCTCTGGGTGTTGGCGGCAACATTGAAGGTGTATATGCTGT
>NW_017174480.1:0-202 GCF_001652005.2 Ceratina calcarata | reverse complement strand
TTATTTCTTTATGAGTATCTTTTTATTATTATTATTATATCTGCTTATTATTTTCTTTATAATTATGTTATTTCTTTATTAGTATCTTTTTATTATTTTGTATATTATGTGTATCTTTTTATTATTTTGTATAATTATATGGATTAGAATATAATAAACTATAGTATATAATTATATTTTTATATTTCATTGATTTAATATT
>NW_017174479.1:0-1095 GCF_001652005.2 Ceratina calcarata | reverse complement strand
TCCCGCTCCGGAGGTCGTATAAAATACCGATGTTGTCTCGACGTTTTTCTCGCGGTTAGCTCAATCCGTACCTTCGAAGAAAAACCTCAATTCGAAGGTCGCGCAAAATAACTGAACCGCGAATCGAATTTATTAAAATTAATTTTCGATTTTTAAACAATATGCTTCTTAAATAAAATTGTCAAACTTCTGAGATATTCTACGGTGGTTCTGGTGAAAAAACATCGTGGCTCACGATGTTTCGAAATCCTGGTCGGGTTGACCAGGAACTACGGGTTCGGCCATAAAAAAAGGTCTAGCAGGTACTCAGCGGGCGGTCGACCCGGATTTTCGCGCTAATCTGCGGAACGAGTCGACGGGCCCTTCTGAAGCCCTCATGCTTTTACATGGGTTTTGCTATACTTTCAATTTCTTACTACGGTACTGTAGGCTCCGCCGGGACATCTCTCGAGTCAAAAATTTCACCCCCTACCACGTAGAATTCTCACTACGGTTACGGTAATGTGAACAGGCCGCGTTGCATCAGGCCACTGACGATGGCCACCGTCAGACAGCGATTCTGGATTATTGGCTGCCGTAATGCAACGCGTACCTGTGTGTTTACATCGCGGCGCCGAGCATAAGAAATGTTATTCCATTTCTTATACCCGGGAACCGTCTGTATTCCGTTGAATTGTGTGTTAGATTCGACGAATAATTACGAATTCGTAATCGAATTCTCGGAACACGGATTAATATAAGAAATGCAGGCCGAGCAATGCTCTCAAGCCATGCACTATTCTAATCTTCAAACAAATACGGTTACCGTGTATAAAAAATAGTATAACAATTCGTATGCTCGGCGCCGCGATGTAAACACGGCCTCACACGATAAACGGCGGCCTCCGCGTAACGAGATTTTTCGAATATATGAATATGCGTTGGTTCCCGGAATCGCATATGATATAGCGAGATAGATTGTCTTCGATTTCTATGCCGCTTAGAGGCGACTTAGCTTTCTTAGAAAGGCGACGCGGAAGCTCGCGTTATTTTGCTGTCGCTCGATTACTTTGGCACGAACGATTATCGTTCGACTGATACTGATCCCGGACGAGT
>NW_017174478.1:0-202 GCF_001652005.2 Ceratina calcarata | reverse complement strand
GAATAAATGAAGAATACGGTTATATTGATTTAATTTGTATATTTTATTCTGAGTGGTAATAAAAATTGACTACAAGAATGATAATTTAAAAATTTTTTACTGAATAATTTACATTTTACGATAATTTAACAAACTAATTCATTAATCATTTTTAAGAATAAAAATGAGACGGAATTATAATTTAACAATTATTTAATCAATA
>NW_017174477.1:0-202 GCF_001652005.2 Ceratina calcarata | reverse complement strand
CCGGAATCGAGGTGCGCATGCGAAATGAACCGGACACTGATTTTCACGTTTGAAACGCCGTTTATTCAAGAACTAATGAAGGTCCCTGGATACGTCGGACGTCGGGCCTGGAGTCCGGAATAGCCGGGGAATGTTACGTCAACATGAATCTTCGTCGGTTGAGGAGGCGCCGTCCGTGTTCGTCCTTGTAGGGCCGTGTCCT
>NW_017174476.1:0-202 GCF_001652005.2 Ceratina calcarata | reverse complement strand
TTACTCCTACCGAGCGCGCAATCATTTCGGGCACTGGTGCAATGCCTGTTCTCTATGGATTGCGTACAACTCTCACATGTGGAAACAGGCCACGTGAGTCGATTGTCCGCGGTTCACACGGAGCGAGTTTTACGCGAGTTCGACAGAGACTCGCAGCATTCGTGACGTTAGCCGCATGATTCGGTAAGTTCATACGCAACGA
>NW_017174475.1:0-202 GCF_001652005.2 Ceratina calcarata | reverse complement strand
ACAGGTTCTCATCGTACAATAAGTTTTTAAGATTTTTATGTGTCATGCATAGATTTAAGAGATTTTTGAAAAAAGAGGTTATAGGAAGTAAATATTTGACATATAAAGAGATCTACGAAACTGAAGTTAAACTGTTAAAATGTTTGCAAGAAGAAATGTTTTTGCCAAAGAATGATCCGAAGCTATCAGCGATTAAGGTTTT
>NW_017174474.1:0-202 GCF_001652005.2 Ceratina calcarata | reverse complement strand
CATCGAAACCGTGACTATCATGTATAATAATATACAATTTCATTTAAGATTGTATGAACCCTTACATAAAAACAGTGATAAATCATTGAAGTTTTAATAGTTACTAGATGTTACATTAATATCGACTGACAGAATTTTGATCTTATTTATAAAAAAAAATATGAATACAAGAATGACAGAATTTTGTAATTTTGTATAATTT
>NW_017174473.1:0-202 GCF_001652005.2 Ceratina calcarata | reverse complement strand
TCGGTGGATCCACCGAGACACGCCCCCTCGCCGCGCACCGCAGCTTGAGGCTAGGAATTTTTTATAGAGTTTTACTCCTCGCGGGTCGGCCGGTAAAGGCAAGCCCACCGCTCCTGCGAGACATGACCACAGGGCTACGGTGTGTCAGGCCCGAAGGCCGGGCCACCGGTACAGCGAGCATTCCCCTATCCGCCACCCGGGG
>NW_017174472.1:0-202 GCF_001652005.2 Ceratina calcarata | reverse complement strand
TTCCCAATATGGGGCGCCACAGGGGAGCAATTTGATTGTTAATGGTCCAAATTCGAAAATGGACCTATTCAAAATTTAAGAATGGAGAGTGAAGCTAAAAACACGAAAAAAAATCGCTGTATCGAGTTAGTTTATAACAATTAATAATAACAAGTTTTTATATCTGTTAGTGGCAAATCCTTTTTAAGGGGCCTACCCAGTG
>NW_017174471.1:0-202 GCF_001652005.2 Ceratina calcarata | reverse complement strand
TGGAGCTTCGGATAAAGAGAAAAGTAGTGAAAGAAGAAAGAAAGAAAGAAAGAAAAGAGAACTATTGTGCATGAGAGGCGATAACGAATGGAGGTATAAATCGCAATTAAGCGGACATAAATAAAAATTTGATCGACCGTGCTATTCCTCGTAGATGAACGATAATAAAGTCACTAGCGAGCACCGGTTGGAACGAAAGATC
>NW_017174470.1:0-202 GCF_001652005.2 Ceratina calcarata | reverse complement strand
AGCAATTGTTTGCGCACACTGACAACTGAAATCGGCATGGATGCCGATTGACCACTCTTATTTCATATTCACAGTGCCTTATCATTTTGTCCTCACTAAATTTCAATTTTTATTGTATCAATCACGACTGGTTTGAATAAATCTTTCTGTTAAGGTAATACACCGTATATTACCATAAGAGAAAACTCCACGCATGGATATG
>NW_017174469.1:0-202 GCF_001652005.2 Ceratina calcarata | reverse complement strand
CAATCGACCGTAATTTTCTCCGCATTCATGTATTTCATGTAGACTTCGTACTTGAACTTGTTCACAAACAAGCCCTTGTTTACCAGCTCGATCACGTCTTGTGCTTTTCGTGTTTCACGTTCAGCCGTGTCTATGATATATTTGACGCTCGACGCGTACGATTCGTACGACTTACCAAAATTGTCACAAAAAAGAAAGGAGA
>NW_017174468.1:0-1096 GCF_001652005.2 Ceratina calcarata | reverse complement strand
TCTAAAAGGGAATCCCACAAGAAGAGAGTAATATGACAATCGATAGGGAATGAAAAAGAGCCTGTGTAGAAGGTGAATATAATAAGCATTCATCTGATGAATGTGCAGTGAAACAGGTTAGAACCTGCACAGATATGAGACAGAATAAAGGAGGAACCAAACCCGGTATTCCAAAGTAGGTCGATCGTATAGTGAGAGTGTCCTCGTAAGATCGATCATGCAACTCCGATTTCTTGTTTCCTAAAATGATCAAATAACCGATAAACACTCATAAATCTTGATACTGTATCTTTGATGAATATCTATATTTTGTATTTAATCGCAATTGGAATCATTAAAATATTCATCTTAACATACTTTTCACTATGTAACTATTTTCCTTCTTCTTTGTTTAAAACATCACAAATATTATAATATGTACTAATAATATAATATATAAAATATAATTTTAGAATGGTTAAATTATCTAAATAATTATAATGAATTATGTTAAAGTAGCCTTTAATTGATCACGAAAGTTGAACCAGAGTATCTAACCAGCTGTTCAGTCGGTTGATAATGTAACGTCGTTTATAAACCATAATCGCTTCATTCAACAGATAATCATATGGGATAAGTACGTTCAATTTAAAAGGGAGATGATCTAGTTACTGAGAAACTCTCTAGTTGGTTTCTCGGAGTTGTGTAATGACTCAGCAATCGCGTTAGGGTTTACCTAGGTTCTTCTTCGGACCGTGAAACTATTATAGTATTATCTACGAGAACTCGCGTGTATTACCAAAGCCGTTTTCACACTTGTTTGATTGCAAGCCAACACTCGCATCGACGTATGTATAGTTCAATTATTCAATTATTAATCGTGCATCGGAGACTGAATTGCATTATAGATACTGATTGACTCACAGATTTAATCTATAATCACTGTTAACAGCTATAATTGCATCAATTTTCATACGCTGACAGATAATAAATAGAGCTTTTTATTCCGGTTTTTTTATATCTCATTAAGTTCATGATGAATTATACTCGTATAGATTACAGCCATATCGTAGATTCAATAATGTAAAAAACATCCACAGGAATTTTAAATATAAAA
>NW_017174467.1:0-202 GCF_001652005.2 Ceratina calcarata | reverse complement strand
GAAGTTTTACAATAATAATCGAAAGGCCGTAAAAGTTGTAGGTATTGACGTCTTCTACAAAAAAGGTTCTATACACTTTTTTTCTTACCCCTTGAAAAATCTCGGAAAAATCGAAAATTTTTTTTTTTCAAAATATCGAAAAATATTTAGAATAAAAGTTGTAAGTACTGCTATTACCTATGGGAAAAGTGATTACCATAAG
>NW_017174466.1:0-202 GCF_001652005.2 Ceratina calcarata | reverse complement strand
GCGATATACAGATATTTTATTATACAATACAGAAGGAAAGATTATTTAGAAAAATTTTTATAATACTTTCAAAATTGAAATTTATGTTATTTTGCAGGATCAAAGTTATTAATAATAGCAGTGATTCCTATTTTCTCATTCTGTCGGGGTCCTTGTACGCAATTAATCTTTTCTTTTTGTATTAGATAGAATTGAGGAAAAA
>NW_017174465.1:0-202 GCF_001652005.2 Ceratina calcarata | reverse complement strand
TGTTGAAATACATCTTGTTCGTATGTTTTGAAGCAGAATTAATGAGTTATTCACATATATGTAGTACACAAATCGACTTAGATGCATCTCAGCCGAAGGTACATAGAAAGTGATTGTAAACATATCCTCAAGTATACCTCAGAATTCCACTTTCCTGGTTGATTTTCGAGTTGTGTCCGTTGAAATACACCTTCTTCACGTG
>NW_017174464.1:0-202 GCF_001652005.2 Ceratina calcarata | reverse complement strand
GTTTAATTTGGGGGATTTAGCTTCCCTATGAATCGCCTTTCCCGATAACATAGTACTATCGAGATCGTCGTCGAAAACTGCATTGCTACGCTTAGCCTTATTGTTTTTCCCCTCGTCCATAATAAATTCACCTATATAAAATACAGAGCGAATCCCATGGAAAAGGGTTAGAATGAACTAAACACTCACTAGATCACTATTT
>NW_017174463.1:0-203 GCF_001652005.2 Ceratina calcarata | reverse complement strand
AGCGAAAAGTTTTTATACAGGAATTGTAGATCTCGTCGTCCTCTACAAAAAAGGTGGTATGCAATTTTCCCGTACGACCAACGGTTTAGGAGTAATTGAAGAAAAACGAAATTTTTTGCCAAAAGTTCGCCATTTCGACGGTGGGATAGTCGGATTTTGTCAACATCAATAAAATGCCATATAATCATATGTAACTCGTTAAA
>NW_017174462.1:0-203 GCF_001652005.2 Ceratina calcarata | reverse complement strand
GTACACTGCTTCACTATAATGCATTTACATTTTTTACATTTGAATGGGATTTAGTGCAGATAGTGGTACTTTAGTTTGGTAGATAATAATTTATCAATTTAAAACCCATCGGAATTTATCAACTATTATAAAAACTCTATTCAATTTTGTTATTTAACTTTGTTAAGCAATGGATGAGAATTAATTTGTACTTTATATAATGC
>NW_017174461.1:0-203 GCF_001652005.2 Ceratina calcarata | reverse complement strand
TGAAATTCTTAAAGATAAAAATCATACCTACAACAACGCTCTCATGATCAAAACCTCTTATTCTAACCATTTAGGATATATATATATGTAATATATATATATATATGTACACCGCACCTATGTAGCAGTCGGTACAGTAGAGCGCGAAAATTCCAACTATGAAATTCTTAAAGATAAAAATCATATTAACAACAATGCTCTCT
>NW_017174460.1:0-203 GCF_001652005.2 Ceratina calcarata | reverse complement strand
CCCTAATTGTTCCATACCTTCTTTTCCGTCCACCTCCCTCACTCGCTTCCTTGTCTTCCCACATCTAGGCTAATTAACCGTGAAATAATGTGATTACAGACGCGACGACAGGCGCATATATGTAAATATTTACATATTGTACACAGCGTGCACATTGTAATGACAGAGGATGGAAAAGAGGGGTTGGAAACATGACATCGTGG
>NW_017174459.1:0-203 GCF_001652005.2 Ceratina calcarata | reverse complement strand
GGTTTTCGACAGATCTTTGTTAACGGGTGTCCATTAATTTTCGTGGTCGTTACAATACTATGTTTTCTCAGATATTTCATAAATAAATATTATTTCCATTGTTGCTGTTCTGTAATCAACAAATTGAAACGATATCATTCATAAAGTAATAATAATTACACAACTATATTGCTTTTTCTGAATTTCAGTTATGTTTACAGTGA
>NW_017174458.1:0-203 GCF_001652005.2 Ceratina calcarata | reverse complement strand
GTCTCTATCCGCTCGAGTTCCTAGAAAAAATAAAGCCAGTATATTTCCTAGATGGAATTTAAAATCACTAAAAGAAGACATTTGTGAAGCTGCGGCTGTTACAGACGCCTGGAACAGATCCACGACATTAAAACCCGCCTTTTATAAAAGAATTAAAAGCATAAACTTATCGCTAACTAACCTTTGCAATCTGTCAATGACTA
>NW_017174457.1:0-1096 GCF_001652005.2 Ceratina calcarata | reverse complement strand
TTTCTCTCTAATGCTGTCCATATCGTCGCCACTACTCGGGTCTACGTATTTAGTTACCCCACTACCTCACAGCTGCGCGGAACGGGAGTACGTTGCACTGTTATTCCTGACGACCGCGCGTGTCGCGTGATAAGGCCAGCTCATCAGGCATCGCATATTTTTTCGGTCGACCGGAAAGTGGGGACGACGCGACCATGGTGGGGTCTGGTACTTGATGGGGATATGCTAGGAATGGTCAGCGAAGGCGCATGAGGGGAATAGTAGTGGGGCTCGAAATACGGGCGAAAAAGAGGAGAAGCGAGCCGCCTGCACAGCTGTGCGGTCTCGTCAATCCCCACAGAACGTAGGATGCGGTGCGGTTTTTCGAGCCGACCGTGAAAATTTGCTGGGTCGACCAGAGCAGAAAATTAAGTTTACAACACATAATAAAAGCGTGTAAAAGCCGGAGAATTTAAGAAGCCACAGAGAAAAACTCGGGAGATCGAGGACCATAAGTACGGGTCAGACCATTCACTGTTCACTTTTAGGTAGGTCAAGTATGGGCAACAATGTCTCTCAAGAGGCATGGCCTTGAGCGCGAGCTAAGGTGGGGATGCTTTATGCTATGTAACGTACAGATGTGTATCTACATTTACGAATAGTGGGAAGAGCGATCAGTGTAGGGAAAAATGAATTGTCCATGCCTGAGGTAGGTTTCTGTGTCTCAAAAGGTTGATTTTAACACCATGTGTCGCTATTCGAAAAATTCGCAGCAAACGAATTTTTTTCCGAACGCAGCATGCGCAAATTCTGTTGGAGATTCTTTCAGTTTGTAAGTAACAAGTATAGTAATATACAAAAATTGATGATTGCGATTTTTTAAGTCGTATTTTTTCAATTTTGAATATAATTAAGACAGATACAAATAAAGAGATCATTAAGATATTATTTTATTACATAATTTCATTATGGATTGTTACGTTTCCTTAATTTCCATTGAAATGTGTATATAAATAAATTAATGAATAGATTTGATGCTTAATTAAAGTTTGAGTGCTTCATGTTTGATTAGATTTTGAGGTGTCCAATTCAAGCAGTTACTAATTTTTGGTAAGTG
>NW_017174456.1:0-203 GCF_001652005.2 Ceratina calcarata | reverse complement strand
ATTCCGCCTTTTTTTGATACCTGAGGTTTCTGCGAGTTTTATAAAGGAACAGGTAAAGTGATCGAACTGATCACTATTAATGGAGTATAACATTTCTTTCCGTAATTAAGCCAGTTATTATTCTAGCTTTTATCCTATTTTTTATTACATATTTCGTAGCGATTTTCTTTACATTTTTCGTCCCAATTCTTCTACGATTTACT
>NW_017174455.1:0-203 GCF_001652005.2 Ceratina calcarata | reverse complement strand
CCTACAATTGTTGTATGAACTAAACTTTGCTTCAACTCGCCCCACTTATGGTGGACTACGCGTCGGACGGATCGATGCGGATCACAATCGCTGGAGAACATAGCATTTTAGTGTTGGATACACTGCAGCCTCCAGCGTTGGTGAATACAGCTGTTATAGCCCTGGAAAGGGCTAAATTCCTTGTCATTTGTCGCTTTCGTAAT
>NW_017174454.1:0-203 GCF_001652005.2 Ceratina calcarata | reverse complement strand
GACTAACTACGTACATACATGATCATTCCGATCGTTACTTGCGGAATTATGAATTCCTACATTAAAATTCTTTTTATTTTGACGCGTCAAAATTAATAATTTTAATCTTAATTTTGACCTACTACCTACCCGGTAGGGCTCCCAAAAACGGAAGGGGAAAACAGCTCTGTTTGAGCCCACAAGTGCTGCCCTCAGTGCGGTCC
>NW_017174453.1:0-203 GCF_001652005.2 Ceratina calcarata | reverse complement strand
CTATTACATTATTGGTACCAACAAATCCAGCTACACAATTACCGGATCCAGATTATGGTCTCAGCAAGGTAACAGATTTTAAATTAATGTTTACTTATCACTGCACTGAGATTTCATACATTAAAACTATGTTCTTTCTTTAAGTTGACGCATGGAAAAGTAACAGTGCACAAGATTGAAGGAAATCACATAACGATGTTGGA
>NW_017174452.1:0-203 GCF_001652005.2 Ceratina calcarata | reverse complement strand
AATTGTAAGCGTGTATAAGGAATAGACGTGAGCTCGGCGAGCGTGATTGTGTGAGTTGTGAAGGATTTCCGGTCTTAATGGGAGCGCTGTCGAACGAGTTGATTGGTTAGTGTTTAAAAATCGAATATTAATTTCATAAATTCGATTTGCGGTTCGGTCATTAGCACGGCCTTCGGATTGAGGTTTTTTCTCCGAAGGTAGAA
>NW_017174451.1:0-203 GCF_001652005.2 Ceratina calcarata | reverse complement strand
GACTAATTGCTTTGTTTTCTGTAATATTTAAACAATTTCTTAGTTGCTCTTGCATTTTTAGTTTTGTTTTAATCCCATGTTTTCGTCACGAGCGTGGCATACGTGCCGCAGCAACGCACGAAGCGGTTATCGCGCTCCTGCCCGCCTTGTATACGAACGCTCCGGTTGGTCGGTAATTTTTGTTAATACCTCGACAACCACGC
>NW_017174450.1:0-203 GCF_001652005.2 Ceratina calcarata | reverse complement strand
TAACTCATACGAGTGATAGACTGATTCCTCTTTAGTTGTCTTACGACTGAAATACGAAATCGCGTGAAGTTTACCATCAGAACCCTCTTGTAACAAAACCCCTCCGATTCCGTGACTACAAGCGTCGGTATGTACTTCCGTACGCGCTCCCGGATCATATATTTTTAATATCGGCGCATTACACAACCGTTCTTTTAATTTAT
>NW_017174449.1:0-203 GCF_001652005.2 Ceratina calcarata | reverse complement strand
CTTGGGCGTTCTCGTTCGCGGAGAGGGATGGAAGATTAAGGGTGGCTCCGTTTTTTATTTTTATTTTATTTATTCTCGTTGCCCGGTCGATTCGTTCTTTATTTCGTTCTTACTTCTTACATTGAATGTTCCGTCGTACATGTCTATCGCTCATATGTCTTGTATCTCTGCGTTCGCTGTCCCGTCGCGTTCGGGCGTCCCGC
>NW_017174448.1:0-203 GCF_001652005.2 Ceratina calcarata | reverse complement strand
TACTCTTATGGTAATCAGCAGTAACCCAAAGAAAACTTTCTGCTATTTGGTGTGCAAGTTGAAAGAAACAAATGACTTAAAGAAATACAAGCCTAGAAAGTCTGGGATTTTTGACGCCTTTTAGAATATATTTCGATATTCTTCGATACTTTGACAAAAAAAAAATTTTAATTTTTCCGAGATTTTTCCAAGGGGTACCCCTT
>NW_017174447.1:0-203 GCF_001652005.2 Ceratina calcarata | reverse complement strand
ATCCAGGACATAATAAATATATTTTAAATAGGTCTAATATAATAATAAATTCTAAACATTCTAAACCCATTCTTATTGGCATGTGAAGAGAAGCCTGAACACGTTCCATAATTCCAGAGCATGTTTCATAAGTCAACTAATAAATAATTATCAAGAACTACTGTAAATTATAACATTGATGATTGAACATTAAAAACTATATT
>NW_017174446.1:0-1097 GCF_001652005.2 Ceratina calcarata | reverse complement strand
ACCGTCTTCTCGTGGTAAATCGATCGCGGTGAGATATTCGTGACACGAACCTGTCTGGATTAATGGAACGCACGTCCTCCGTCTAAATTATTGGATTCGTTACATTTATCGTCGAGAGGAAATGGAAATGGGCACGATTCGGGGAAATTAGCGGACGATAGCGTCGTATTCTTCGGGCGTATCCGGTAATTGGAAGAGGCACAGTAAATTAGTCGATTAGGGTTGCCGCGTTATCGCGATACAATGTGACGGGGCTCCAGAGGTGGATCAGACGCGTTCCCTCGGACAGCTATCGTCCGAGAGAAACGTGTGGGGCAGGTTAGGCGCGTTAGGGACAACCCATTAACCCCCGACGCTCCACGCTATTACGCCACGGACATATTGCTTCCTGCTGTGTGCCGGACCGTAGCTTCTCCGGTCTATCTTGATCTCTTACTTTCACTGTTTCTTACTTTGACCATTCCATTTTCTTAAAAGATTGCTGAAGCTCGTTCTCATCGTACATAACATACGTAAGTCTTAAATAACAAATGCGGGAGAGGCGTTCTATCGCGATGAATTTATGGCCATTTACCGTGAAATATCCAAAGCGATTCCACTTGGGAATTAACGACGTGCTACATTCTCTCAACGGGAAATTGAAAGCTGTCGGCGATCAATTGTCGTGAAATTCCTTTTTGTTTCTCTAACAAAATTGGAGGAACTCGAAGAAGGAAACGCTTCGTTCGCTGTGCCATTAGAAAGGAACCCTCGAGGTACATTGCTCGACTAAGGGCGACAATTACCTTCGTCCGGGCGTCGCGTCGCTCCTAAACGAGACGACCCGGTAATCGAGTGATCCTCTTTCGGCGGCCGATAATATCGCCCCTCCTCGGGAATCTGTATTCAGAGTTCAGAGCAAAGAGCTCCGGGCGTTTGCCTCGTCTATCATCCGGCCTGCATCGCGATCCCGTTTAAATGCAATCGCGATCTCCGCGTGAGATTCCCTACGCCGATTTCGCGCCCTGACTTGTCGTTAATGAAGCTCGGCAATGAATTTAGTCCGGGGGAATAACAGAAATTTCAAGAGCTTTCCTTAAACCGTTTGCATCGTACAC
>NW_017174445.1:0-203 GCF_001652005.2 Ceratina calcarata | reverse complement strand
CTAAATGAATCATATTTGACATGACTTCATCTACAATTGTACTATATTACTCAGTTATTATTATTTTTCTTGTTATGTTTTATATTTAATTTTCATTTTGTTTTATAACTTGATACCAATTGGTTTTACAAAAATTCTATATAACTAAATAAATAAAACTGAAGTATATTCGAACAAAAATGGCTCGCAGATGATTATTAGTG
>NW_017174444.1:0-203 GCF_001652005.2 Ceratina calcarata | reverse complement strand
GTTAATCGATTCTCAACGACAAATATCAATACCACCGGAAATAGTCGACAATTTTTAGATACACATGCAAATTAGCAATTTAGCCCACACTTTTCTTACACCTCTACCTATGCCTGCTTTAAAAATTTTAAATCGCTTCATACATTATAACGTAGCTCAGAAATTCAAATGCAATATTTGCGACATGCACGTGTTTAAGGAGT
>NW_017174443.1:0-203 GCF_001652005.2 Ceratina calcarata | reverse complement strand
TAACTTCTAAACTGTTGGAGATACCGAAAAATTGCATAGGACCTTTCTTGTAGAGGACTTCGAGATCTACAATTTCCATACAAAAGTTCTTCGCTAGCGTCAATAGTTTACGAGTAATTTGCAAAAAACGAAAAAACAGTTTTTTGCTAATTACTCGTAAACTATTGATGCTAGCGAAACATTTTTATATGGAAATTGTAGAT
>NW_017174442.1:0-203 GCF_001652005.2 Ceratina calcarata | reverse complement strand
GATTCCTGAATGCAGAATAACTATTTCCAAAGCCCCTCTTACTGCCGCGCCGGGTAACTACGTTCATTTTATTCCAGCCGAACGTATATTGATCAGCCCAAATAATAAAACATTAAAGACATTAGAATTAATACAGGAAACGCAATTTCTATCCCAGGACTTAACTTTAGGTCAGATCATTAGGACGCATACGGAAACAGGAA
>NW_017174441.1:0-203 GCF_001652005.2 Ceratina calcarata | reverse complement strand
GACGTAGGAGCAACAATCTTACTGTGTTAAAATTTTTAAGAGTGACAATGATCTTACGGTAGATTGCGGAGTTCCTTCCCTAGACAGAAGATCAGCTGTGGCCTACCTGCGAGCGGCAAAGATGCTGACAGACGAATTCTCGAAACACGGATTGTTTGAAGATCAATTAAATTTATTTAAAAACAGTTTAAGAGCATAGCTCG
>NW_017174440.1:0-203 GCF_001652005.2 Ceratina calcarata | reverse complement strand
TGACTTCCTATCTTTTCTCCTAGGTTTCTCATCTTCGCTTGAAATCTCAATGTTTATCTCTTCCCTATTTTTCTTCTTGCTGTTAATTCGCTGCGGTTTCTTCTGTCTACCGGAATTCCGGGAACTGGAAGTCGAGTACCCAGTATCCTGACGCGCTTTTCTACTAATGTAAAATGTCGAGAATAAATTAGAAGATTTATGTG
>NW_017174439.1:0-203 GCF_001652005.2 Ceratina calcarata | reverse complement strand
CGAATGGCGAATTATGCCGACTATCTGGCGCATTTCGATTTCACCGTAGAGTTTACGAAAACCAAGGCGAACGCCAACGCTGACTACTGCTCACGTGCACGTCTTCCCACAACCCTGGGATCTGTTTGCAAAATCGAAGTGGAAGAGAAAAGTGTAGAACCCGATGCTATGGATCAATTCATCCTGTGTCAAATTAATCAGCT
>NW_017174438.1:0-203 GCF_001652005.2 Ceratina calcarata | reverse complement strand
TATTTATTTGATATGTTTTATGTTATTTATTCGAATGTTTTTATGTTATTTATTTATTTGAATTTTATCATTTCGACGCTCCCTCCGCCAGCGATGGCTCCCTGGCGGAGGTATTAGTTCTATAATTTATGGCACCTGGCCAAGACTTATGTCCTAATAACTTATTCTAATTTCCACGTGCCAATTAGGCAAGGCGCGTGGGC
>NW_017174437.1:0-203 GCF_001652005.2 Ceratina calcarata | reverse complement strand
CGCTTCGGATTTTAAGCACATTTATAGAAAAGATTGTTCTGAATAAAACGAGGATCTAATATTAATCGTGGAATTGAATCGACGAGCATTTAGCGGTATTAACTTTCCGCACAAACCGTAGACACATTGTACGCAGGTAAAAGCCGTTTCATAATTCTTAGGGAAGAAGTTTCGCCAGCTTATTATTTTCGATTTCCCTTAAA
>NW_017174436.1:0-203 GCF_001652005.2 Ceratina calcarata | reverse complement strand
TTTCTAAAGTATCCCTTACGATAATCAACTACTGAGAAACTTTAGAGGTTTAAAATTTTTAACTATAAAAATATTTGAACAAATAAAAAGGTATCAATAAGAGAAGTTATTCTTTAGTTGAGATTTGTCTCAATATTCAATAAAAACTTATTTTTAGAAAAAAAGAACAATGTATTAGAATTACTAATTACTGCTCCTTGTCC
>NW_017174435.1:0-1097 GCF_001652005.2 Ceratina calcarata | reverse complement strand
TGTTTATTATTAGCAATGTTCTTCCGACGTCTGATTTCTTTTTAAAAAATGAGTTTGTAAAGTGCATAAACTTTTGGGATTGACTGTATAGCCAATACATCCTTAAATTTTTCATGTGGTGTGCTCGTACATATAAACACTTTTACCTTTTTTTCCAATTTCATGAAAAGAGCAAACCCAAGGATAAAAATAATAGCAGTGGATTTTGTCATTGTGTACCTAAAAATAGTTAATTAAAATTATTTTCTAACAATAAATGTATTTTATTTATTGATACATACAATGATATTGTAATTAATGAAATTGCCCAATTTGATAGACCAACATCAAGACCACTGGCTATGCCAAGTGGCATAATCGTCCCTATTATGCTTTGCAAGGGGAGCTTTAATTGTTGTTGCTTTCCCCAACATGTTTTGATACATCTTATTGAAGCGGCGAATAAAAATTTAATTAACAAGTGGCATATCACTACAATAAGAGGATAATGAAATCCCTGAAAAATTAATTCCGATTTAAAACAAAATTGGACAATCAGCAATTCTTATGAATTATAAATTCTGTTTTCACTTACATATGTATTGTAAAGCCATTGTACATAAAATGTTAAACCTACAGACAAGACAAAGTAACATAAAATTAGTAAAAGTATCCTAAACGTTTTTTTCCAAAGGGATACTTCTTTCTTGGATACATTTGAATATTCTTGAACAGGTTGCAAAAAATAGTCTGATGTATCATCTGTATCCTTGGCAATTTGATACTTCACATGTGATCTTGTCATATTTTACAAAAAGTAATCTGGAAATATAAATTATGATGTCACAGCTGTTTGAATGATAGACTCGATTCTATAGAGGAAATGAACTAAGTATTGGCACATGTTTGCAAAATACTTTTGTTATCTACTGTTCGTAATTCCCTTTGTTTATATCGAAATCGTTTTTTAATGAAAATTCGCAAATTATGTGTAACATCATGCAGAAAAGTAAAATATTCTTCGATAGGATAATAAATACTTTGAACGTACCCTTTTATATATCTATAAATACATAAAAATAGTAATAAATTGTTATGTTATTTGCATTAGACATCTG
>NW_017174434.1:0-534 GCF_001652005.2 Ceratina calcarata | reverse complement strand
TTATAATCCAATGAGTAGAAATTGAAATACGAATTTAAATATTTACTGTAAATTCTATATATAAAATGTTTTAGAAAATATGATTCTGTGTTAAAATCCACACGTCTACAGTCTTCTGTCCTTAGCATAGGATAAGCTACTCTTTCCTTGTAACATCAAATCACTTATTAACGAGTAAGGGAAAGTATTGTAGCTAATGCTGTGAGAGAGAAAGAAAGACAGAGATGTAGCTGAAGAATTCGTACATAGTCTAACACCTTTAAAGCTTAAGAAATCGCCTGTAATAAAAATGTATACTCTAAAGGAAGTACTACTACGTTGCTCAGAATGAATCGATTAGGGAAAAAGATTTCACAGATCGTAATGACACTGAGTACCTGAGATTTCTTAAAAGAAACTCGCATGTTTCAGATTGGTCTGTGTAAAAATCGAATGTTATTAAAATCGTTGTGACATAAATCCTTGATTTATAAAACCTGAAATAATTATTTTCCTGCAAAATTAAACAAATTATTAATTATAAATTATAGGAAT
>NW_017174433.1:62265-62688 GCF_001652005.2 Ceratina calcarata | reverse complement strand
ATATAGTATATTTTATATATTGTGTATTCCTTATATTTTATATATTATGTATTCGTGGAGGTGGACCGCTCGCGGAGCTGGATGAGAAGTGGACTTCGAAGGGAGGGAATTTACAGTTCGGAGCTGTCTCGCACGGTGGAGCATCTGAAACGAGCGCGTAGCCCGTGCGTGGGCGTACTTATAATAACCAATAAATCGTCCCGGTGTACAATAATAATTCTCGACGGTGTTCCGTCCGCGTGCGTGCACGAAACACGCGTGACCATGCCCACGCGTGGGCAACAGTTCCTTCGGGTTCGTAAGTCTTTTGGGATTATAACAAGTTTAGGTATTTATGATTTCTGTTAGGTTTGTATGCAAACGTATTCTTCGTCCGATACATCAATTATTTAACAACAACAACAAAAACAACAATAACAATAA
>NW_017174433.1:59806-61026 GCF_001652005.2 Ceratina calcarata | reverse complement strand
GTTAGGTTCATACAGCGTTTATACAGTAAAACAATTATAATTACTACATAATAAGTAATAAAAAAGTTGGATTCTTGCCAAAAATGACGTCAATCATTGCATAAATGGATTTACTTTTAGTTTAGGTTAGGTTGCGTTAAGTTATGCTAGGTTAGGTTACAGTTTTTACAATTAGTGAGGCAGAGGAAGCCTACGTGGGTCCCTTAACAGTGGAGCCAACCTAAAAAGCAACGTGCAAACTCCTCGTACCTCCGGCTAGGTTAGATTAGATTAGGTTAGGTCGAGGGCAAGATGGTTGTGAGGGGGACACCAGTTGTATGCTTTTTAGTGGATGGAAATTCCACATAACCCGTCCTCCCCCCAGGGAGGGCGAATATCTTCAAAAGATTTCCCCTCCGTGATCAAAAAAAAAGTTAGGTAATGTATTATGTCTTTTTTGTAACGTTCTGTGAGGCCGATGAATGATTTTTGGTTACGGAACATGGCGTTTGGCGCGGAATTGATTTTTCTATCGGGGTAAACATTCATTGGTCGCGTTGATTGCGGGTAAACGGTATCCGGGTTCTTTATCGCGTGACAGGGGCCCGTTCATTTGTCGCCTCGAGATTGGTTTCGAAACAATGTTTGCCAGCGGCAAGCGGCCGGTAAATATGCAGGGCCACGAGGAGGAAGAAGAGGAGGAGGAGGAGGAGGAAGCGTGCACGCGGCCTCGTTATCGAGGTATCGAAAACGGCGAACTCATCGCCCCCGCAGCCACTGTTCCATGGTGACAAAAAATAATCGACGTTATTACGCTGCCCTTGTTCGTGCCGATGCAGCGAAAGTCAGACGTCGACGTGCGGAACCCACCCCAACCCGACCCGTTTCACCCCTGCCTGCCTGCCTGGATCGACGATAATAGCTCATTGACCCAAAACTGTACAACTTTCCGCTGGAAGATTTCATGTAAAAGTCGTAGCAGAAGAATAATTCGATATACGTCAGCCGGACTTTCAGAGATATTATTCATTAGAGATGGACTGGTATTGATATTCTCGTGACGCGTGTGATTGGTGGAAAGCGTCATTTGAGATCGTTCATTGGTTGTTCAGAAATAAATGTTGAAATATTCGTTTAATAATCATCCGTTGTGTAATAAATACAATAATTTATTGATAATGATGATGGAATATGAAATCTGATAAAATCATGAGGCAATGGTGTATAATTATTCATAAGTA
>NW_017174433.1:58130-58861 GCF_001652005.2 Ceratina calcarata | reverse complement strand
TATTGAATATATTTAATATTCCATATATATAATATATTAAATGTATTAAATATGTATTAAATTATGTAATACGAATATTTTATATTTATATTAAATTGTATAATATATATATATAATACATATAATGTATATTATATATATATAATACATACAACGATTCTAAAATGAATCTCGCCGTGCCCAGGAATACTGTTCACATTAATAGAACGTCTCGTTCTGTTGTACGTCGCAAGACTTATGAACGCGGGGGTGTAAATGTGTTGTTGCACGGAGTTACGACGTCAGGGGGTCACTATTAATTTCGATGGGATTATCCCGCGTTCGAACTAGTCCGCGGGATTAAGTTACCCCCGGACTTTGGTAGAGCGTGCCGCGTTGTCCAAATTCCCGACGCGTTAAGCCGCTCGAAATGTTACATAACGCGGAATTATTAACGAGCTCCGGGTGTCTCCGCGCCCTTACACCGGAACGCGACGTTCGATTTCGAGAATACGCAGCGTAGGCGTGTTTATGACAATCCCCTATGATGGATAACGACCATCGTCGTAAATCACTAGAAAAATCTATTTAAATATCCCACATTATGGTGCCCTCCATTTTATTTAACGTCGCAGGCGAATTTTTAACTCGATAACACGAAATTCAATTCCACAATTTACTATTTTTTTGTGGTAATATATAATATATCATGTAATATATATATTAACTAAATATAACTATAAAATAAAAAT
>NW_017174433.1:55459-56864 GCF_001652005.2 Ceratina calcarata | reverse complement strand
TATATTATTATTAATATATTATTATATTATATTATGTATATAATTATTATATTATTATATTATATTGTATATTATATATATAATATAATGTAATATATTGTATATTATATATAATATAATATAATATATTGTATATTACATATAATTATTTATTTTATATTATAAATAATATTGTATATTGTATATAATATAATATAATTATAATATATAATAAAAAATACATAATATATAATATATAATACGTAATATAAAATATATGATATATAATATATTACATAATATACATAAATGGCGAGTAGCTCGTGTAGGATAATCGGAGGATCGAGGAATTTAACAGCGGTGCGCAATACAACGGTTGGTATTAATTTAAATGATTTTTCGCTGGTACAGACAGAACCACTTTTTTCCCCCTGTTCCCCCTCGAACGTTATTATGCTCGGTCGGTGGCATTGGAACGCGCGCACTTAAATAATTTCCCAGCACTTCCCAACGGCGTTTAATTGCTCGAAACTATTCGTTATCGCAACGTCGGCGTGCTTACGCAATTATATCTCGGAGAGCTTTAAATAAATGAAACGTTACTGTAAAGAAATATCACCGCCCTTGATTCCACTCTGAGGCGTTAATTAACATCGCTCGATCGGCGTTGCCAACAATCCAGCGACGGACTTCAGAATCGATCAAACGGAACTGCGAGTTCTCATCAACTCTGTCACATTCATTACTTCCCCCTTTTTATATTTGTTCAACAAAAATTATGAAAAAAACGACTGAATTTAATTATTTATAAATTTTCAATAAATTCCCTAGTTTCAATTTCTTTTTACCATTCGGCGAGTTTTGCGTTTCGTCGAACGGACGGTAGACACGGTTTTCGACTTGGCTATAATTCTCTGTGCACACGCGCGTGCCCGCGCCGTTATTAAGTGGCTCGTTAATATTAGAAGCGTATTCGAATCGCTGCGATATTCGAACAGCGATGCTAATTCAATTTACCATGGCTGGGCCCGCTCCGGTAAATTTGCAAGTGCGCGCAATCAATAACGTACCCTCCTCTTCCTCTCCCCCCCCCGCCTATCAAGCGCCCCCCGAAGTACCGAGTTATACGAACAGGAATTAGAGAAGGGGGGGATCGAACGCAGTGTCCTAGAAGACGAGTTATACAACTTCGGGGGAAATTGATGTCTCGGCATCCACTTGCTAAGTGTCACCGTTGCACGTTTCATGCAAATCTCGTATATGTTATATAAATTATATATTTAATTATATTTCACATGGACTGATGAATTATGATAATTCTTAAAGGGTGAATCAAGTA
This sequence comes from Ceratina calcarata, assembly GCF_001652005.2. NCBI lineage: Eukaryota > Metazoa > Arthropoda > Insecta > Hymenoptera > Apidae > Ceratina > Ceratina calcarata. Next base: position 55,546 of record NW_017174433.1, on the reverse strand, counting down.
ATTCAGTGATTAGTCCTGAAGTATTCGAGATTGAAGAAAGTTGTATAGGTAATAGTAGTGTCTACAACCTTTATTTGAAGTATTTCT
>NW_017174433.1:51609-54199 GCF_001652005.2 Ceratina calcarata | reverse complement strand
CCTCTACAAAATGAGCGTATAAACATCGCCCTACGTCCATCCGTTCGGGAGTTATTGGCAAAAAACGAAAATTTTTGTCAAAAGTTCGCCGTTTCGACGGTGGAATGGTCGGATTTGGTCAATGTCCCTAAAATGCGATATAATCATACTTAACTCGTTAAATACTCAAAGTAAAAGAAAAATGCACAGAACCTTTTTTATAAGAACCTCATAAACACGTACAAAGGTGTTCATTGTCTATTCAACGATTTGTCGCGATTGCGTGGCGTCTCTTTGGTTAAACGTTGTCCTCCTCCGTACCGCCGGAGGTGGTGGTGGTGATGGTGCGCGCATGGTGTGTATCGTACCGCGGCCAAGGTGTAACTTGCCCGCTCGTTTCGACGACGAACGCCAGCGCCGGCGGACGATCCGGACGATTTATAGCTCGCGGTAAATGCAGTATACGCGTGTACGCTTAGATTTACTGTTCTTCTCCCAACGGCTCAGGTATCTTATTAAAATGGTTGACTTTCACGCTGGCTCTCACCTCAGCGACCCCGCACAAACTTTTTCATCCCCCCACCCCAACACATCTTCCAATGAGGGGATTCTCACGAACTCAAGATTCCAAATAACATAATAAATTGTATTCAACTGGCCAGAAAGTTGCAAATCATACTTGATTATATCTATAGAAGCATTGAGTGTACATTTTGCACTAGGGACTTTAGGGCATTGCACCAAAAACCCCAGTCATTTTACAGAATATTGACTGGACTGTTAATAAATTGTATTCAGCTGGCCAGAAAGTTGCAAATCATACTTGATTATATCTATAGAAGCATTGAGTGTACATTTTGCACTAGGGACTTTAGGGCATTGCACCAAAAACCCCAGTCATTTTACAGAATATTGACTGGACTGTTAATAAATTGTATTCAGCTGGCCAGAAAGTTACAAACCATACTTGATTATATCTATAGAAGCATTGAGTGTACATTTTGCACTAGGGACTTTAGGGCATTGCACCAAAAACCATACTGGTTTCACAGACCAATAGATTATTTAATCTTGCAATATTGACTGGGCTGTTAAAAATTCAGTTCAATACACTTTCTCTAAATCCAATCTAGTAGTAATGAAATATTGCTATACTATAATAATTGACGGAAGGTATGAAACGATGGGAGACGATTGCCTTGAGGGTCCGTGGCGGCAGTTTCGAATTCCGATATTTTCGTAGCGCGGATCTTCCTCCGAGGCGTTAAATTAAGTTAAATCGCGTTTAATCTCGGCTTTCTGCGATTTCCACGGGAACGTTCCGTGGCCCGAATTTAGATAGAGCTAATCTAAATTCCCCGATCTTCAGCCCCCTCGCGCGCCTAATCCCCTACGTATTTCCCTAGCTACCCTCGTCCTTCGTCATTTTCCATATCTAATTCCATTTAGTTGTTTCCCACAGTTTTACTTTCGACCAACTTCATCTACCTTCGTCCCTCACTATATCAAGGGTCTAGTACAATAAAACCAATTTTAGCTTACGCACATTAGCGCCACCTACGTTAAAATTCTTTTCATTTCAACGCAAATAGAAATTGTGTCAAAGTCCAACAGTATCGATGCCAGATCGAGCATTGAAAAATAAGATGCAGATTTATTACTAGTTGCGAATTTTGTCCCCCTAGGGGAAACTAACACAAGCCCCAAACGAGCCAGTTTTATTGTTACTAGATGTACACTCAAAGTAATAATATATGACCCAATAAGCAGAAGCAAATTATTATTAGGAAAATCTAAGCAAGTAATAATTCTAATTGCTGAAGACCAAACCTGACCTAATCTAACTTAACCCAGTAATACTTCTAATTGCTAAATTCCTAACCTAACCTAAACAAGTAATAATTGTAATTGCTAAATTCTATTCGCTCTTCGTTGGAGCAATAAAAAAAGCTGAATAAAAAAGGGAACAGTTGTAAGCATTGCGAGTCGGTGGCGCGCGGGTATCTGATAGATTAAAGGGATGACCCGACTGTCTAACGGGGCAGAAGGAAGCTATTGCAACCCTTTCTACTAAATCTACTGTTTCTTTCACGGGCTGCTACCCCCGACAACTGCACCGGCACGGAACGACCGCGAGTGCGTGAGAGCGTTCGCTCGCTCGTCCGTTCGTCCAATTACAAAGTGGGCTCAGCTATAACTTGATAAATGGCAATTGGACGGGCCGGTCGCGTTCGCCTATTTAATTTACCGGCTCGATACGCCGACGTCTGCCCGATGACTCGCGAGCGAATAAAAATTTCAAACGTTTCCGCGAATTAGACACGCTCCTCGTTTCACCGCGCGTACAAAGGAAAATTAATTCCGTTCCGCTTATACGACGTTTACGTATAAATTAATCAGGGCGAAAATTGTTCGCGGCTGGAAAATATTTCGAGTACGGAATTTCGGATTGAATATTTTGGCGTTTACGAAAATTGAAAAATAAGTCTTGGCCATTTCGATCATATTTTGATACACATCTCTGTAAAATGAATTTCTGCATACTCAATTTGACTATGAATCCAGTACTCAATACTTAACTTCTTAAGTACTCAACATTCATATTTTCCAA
>NW_017174433.1:46713-47566 GCF_001652005.2 Ceratina calcarata | reverse complement strand
ATATATATATATATATATAAATATATACAAAGGAATTCATCCCTTTCTCACAGACAACTCTCGTGTTCTCGTTCCTTCTTACTGTTTGCTGATCTTCCGCCAGGCGGTCCCACGGCCTGCGCGGCACGTCGGACGCGCGGCGAACTTAATTATATTTTATCGCGCTTATTTAAATTTAAATCGTGCGCCTCGGATCCGGACGCGCGTCGCCTCCAACGTGGTGGTCGCGACAGTGGTTAACCGTCTTCGGCCAAAGGGAACGCGGCTAGTAAAAAAAAAGATGGATGTAGGGGTCGCCGTACGGGGTGTAAGTTACACGTTAGATGGCGAACCAGGTGTGGGAAACGATCTCGAGGGCGCGGGATGTGTTTTACGAGTGACAATAGTCGATGATAGCCTCATTGATTTCTGGTTGGCCGTTCGACTCTCTACGAACGTTCATGTACATTCTCGTAAATTTGTTATTGGATCTCTCGGGCCCACATCGACCTGCACTACCGGAATTTAATGGCTCATAGTTGGTATCTACGTTCTATATAATTCCAAAACCAAGGAAAGAGTATTTATGGCAATTATGAGGCTGAAAGTCAAATGCATTTCCTTAAATGGAAGACTGCCATTGTCAGAGGACGTCTGATGAACTATAGTAATTTAGTCTAAGAAGCTTGATCAATTTTTAAGAACCTAACCTAACCTATTAGCCCGCCATTGCCAGAGGACATTTGATGAACTAATAGTAATTCAGTCTAGCAAGCCTGACGAAGTGAAAAGTATAGATGAATATTGAACTAAATTTTTAAGAACCCAACCTAACCTAACCTAACCTAACTCAAGCACCGAGCTAGGAATATAG
>NW_017174433.1:45240-45392 GCF_001652005.2 Ceratina calcarata | reverse complement strand
AAGTACTCAATACTCTTATTCCTGCCCATTAAATATGGAATGTTTCTCTGAACGAAGAAAATCCTGAAGAAAAATCTTACTCGAGGTGCCAGTCTTAATTAGGTAGTTTTTTGCGAGGGCCATTACAGCCGGCCATTAAGCCCGTCAAGTTA
>NW_017174433.1:28664-42912 GCF_001652005.2 Ceratina calcarata | reverse complement strand
AATATATACAAAGGAATTCATCCCTTTCTCACAGACAACTCTCGTGTTCTCGTTCCTTCTTACTGTTTGCTGATCTTCCGCCAGGCGGTCCCACGGCCTGCGCGGCACGTCGGACGCGCGGCGAACTTAATTATATTTTATCGCGCTTATTTAAATTTAAATCGTGCGCCTCGGATCCGGACGCGCGTCGCCTCCAACGTGGTGGTCGCGACAGTGGTTAACCGTCTTCGGCCAAAGGGAACGCGGCTAGTAAAAAAAAAGATGGATGTAGGGGTCGCCGTACGGGGTGTAAGTTACACGTTAGATGGCGAACCAGGTGTGGGAAACGATCTCGAGGGCGCGGGATGTGTTTTACGAGTGACAATAGTCGATGATAGCCTCATTGATTTCTGGTTGGCCGTTCGACTCTCTACGAACGTTCATGTACATTCTCGTAAATTTGTTATTGGATCTCTCGGGCCCACATCGACCTGCACTACCGGAATTTAATGGCTCATAGTTGGTATCTACGTTCTATATAATTCCAAAACCAAGGAAAGAGTATTTATGGCAATTATGAGGCTGAAAGTCAAATGCATTTCCTTAAATGGAAGACTGCCATTGTCAGAGGACGTCTGATGAACTATAGTAATTTAGTCTAAGAAGCTTGATCAATTTTTAAGAACCTAACCTAACCTATTAGCCCGCCATTGCCAGAGGACATTTGATGAACTAATAGTAATTCAGTCTAGCAAGCCTGACGAAGTGAAAAGTATAGATGAATATTGAACTAAATTTTTAAGAACCCAACCTAACCTAACCTAACCTAACTCAAGCACCGAGCTAGGAATATAGTGAATATAATTATATAAGGTGAGTAAATTCTGAGGGCTGATTGAGGGAAGTTATGAAAGTTGGAGCGTAGTAAATTGGCGGTGTGGAAGACACGCGCGTGGCAAAGGTCGCCGTGACCGATGATCATAGACCCGAGGACGGAAGATTTTATGCTAATTCCCGCGGCGCGGTGCCGCTCTTTGTTGCGGGCCGAGCATTGTCGACTCGCTAATAACCAGCCCGGCTACCCAACCTACTGACTCTCGACGAGCTGACCCCGCCGAGAATAATAATTATTACGCGGCGACGCAGTTAGGAAATTACCCTGCAGACGTACGATTCATTCCCGTTTAGAGACAAAGATGAACACGGGAACGAATTGATGCCACGGTTCGCAGAAACTCGCCTAGAAACTTCCGCGTCACTATTTCAAACCCCCCAAGAATTCCCTAGCTAATTCTCATTTCCTAATGCGCCGCCTTCTTATTCCGTTGTTCACGTTTAACGAGCTAATCCAACGCCGGGCTAATTATTATCAGTTTAAAAATGCTATAGTGCGTGCTAGGGAATATTCATTTAATTCAGAGGCTTGAATATAATGAGACCACTGGATTTTGTATTTAATTATCTTCTGGGATGAAGGAATGGAGCATGACAAAAATGTTTATCATCGACTAGAAGTCTATCATATAACAATTTTTATATCACAGCTCCAATGGAGGAGTCGAGACGTGAGTTTCTATATTTCCGGTCTGCGACAAGCATGGCCGCGTAAAAGGCACGCGCCGCACGTCAAAGCGCATCTGGCGTGTCGGTGCTCGCGCGATACATGCATTTTCCACTGGCGTTCCAGGTTTCGTGGCATCCTTCGGACGAAGAAGGATTGTCAAGCAGCTGCGGCGGATTGGCCGACGCGCGAGTCTAACGGGCCGCACGTACTTCCACGGAAACGTGTCAGACACGGTCACGATTCGCACGAACCGCTAAAAGAAACTGAATACGATAAAAAGGGACTCGTGTAAACTGTTCCAAATTTATCCTCCTAACCATAATCGACCATCTTCACTTTTTTCCACCTTATTTCTCATTGATTCTCGTAGCTAACCTAAAAACACAATGGGAAGAGGAGTGGAATTCCGTTTGGACTAACGATGGATTAATATCTGAGTAAATTCCGTCGTAAGCTGCAATTCGTTAGGACATTGAGTTAAGAAACTGGCGAAGAAGGTGGATATAACGCGGCGGGATGAGGAGGAGGGGGGGCGGCGGGGAAGAATGCTAAGTAGAACAGAAAACGGAGATGCAACGAATATGAAGTTAGTACGACCCTCCCCCCCGACCGCCACCCTTCTCTTTACCGGGCAACAAATGGAAGTGTAACAACATTAGCAACTGGAGCAAGAACTGGGGGAACGAGGGGGAGGGAGGAGGAGGAGGAGGAAATGCATGCATTAGGTACGTGGCGACGGTGCCCGGGAAACTATGCCGCCTGAACAAATAGGCATCGCGAAATATTACGCGGCTCCACTTTATTTACTGTCTCCCGGGAAGCAATAAATGTTAAAACCGTGACACCGTTTACCCCCGGCTAAGTAAAACGCTATAGTACACGCAATTCAATCTATAGGATAAGAGAGTTTGTAAAGAATTCAGTGTAACTATAGTCGATTTGATGTTCAGGTGAATCATTATTCGTAATTTATTATAAAATCTAACTGCGCATAACCCCTTATTTAAATGTTAGAATAAGAAGATGTAATTGTGCATTTAAAAAAAGGCGGGAATCGTTTAATTTTCCTTGCACGGCGTCTTGGCGTATGCGTCTCGATTAGGTTTCACGTAGGGAGAAACAGGAATACGAAAAGCCGTTACCCCCTCTAGGGAGTATTTACGATATCCGTCAGAAGCCGGAACCGTCGAATCACTGGGAATTCTTATTTCGCCTGCCCCCTCCGTTTCCCCTGTGGTTGTGTCGCCGCGGTGTAACCGTAAACTCCGTCGTGTTTCGATAAATATTTACAGCCGCGTCCGGTACGTTCATGCGTTTTATATAAATATTCGTGTGGGAGTCATCGATCGGAGGCCCGTGAGAAACAGCGCTGGGCCTCTCCGCTCCTACCGCCTGGTCTCCCCCCCTCCACCGTTCCGCGCAATCCTCGTTTTTCTAAACGGAGAGATACGTATATCTGCCCACGGCCAATTCCGGGAATTTCTAGTCTGTGGAACCTTGAATCAACGTTTCCCGCGATTGGATCGATTCTCGGTGACCACTCCCTTTCACCTGATTCGATCCAGATCTCACAATACCAGAATCTGATCGTTCAGTCATACAGTCGTTCATAAATCATATTGTAAAACCCATATTAGACGTTCTGATCTAAAAATTGTATAAGCTCTTTCTTAAATCATGATATAAAACCCACATTAGACAATCTGGTAAAAATTGTATAGGCTCTTTCATAAATCATGACACAAAATGTATAAGTGAACGAGACGTAGTTAAATTCTATTAATCCTGAATAATATTTGAATATTATTTATTATATATTTATAGTAGAATATGAAAAAATCCGTGCTTATGTCCGTGTGAACGTGTCGAGATACCTACGTAAGGGTTAGCTTAGCTTTGCACAGGTATATGTATGTAGGAAGGCATCAGTCTTGGCTGTTTTCTTCAGCTGTTCTCAGCCGTCCGCACGCTATTTGTTTTTCATAATAAATCATCGCCCATTTTCTCGCGTTTCCCACCTCGAACCTTCGTGTGTTCCCTGCGTGCGCGCGAGAACACGGAGGTGGAGGAGGAGGAAGAGGAGGATGAGGAATACCCGGTGGCTGGACGATCGAGGATCGACGATTACGGTTAAAGCGGGCTCACGCTGTTCGTGCCGAGGCTCGTCACGGAATCGGATGATTCGTTTCGCAGCCAAGCGGTAACACGATTTTCTCCTCGTTCCTACCAGCCCCCGACGTCATAAATACAAAAACACACAAATTCCCTAGTTTCCACGGTTTTTCTACTAAAACCTTTTCCCCACGATGTTCAATTAATTTCTAATCAATTTATATCCGTCGAATTACACAAAATAGTATTTTTTTTAATAAAGGGAACTGATAAGCCCCCACGTCCAACTTTAATTCTCGTAAATTTTAATGTACAGAACGCTGGCCCTGTTAAAATGATTCGAGCAGCTGCATTCGAATTCCAGACGGCATTGCCTGGGGGCCACACGCATCACGAGAGATACGCTCGTCTGTTAAGGACACGTAGACTCCTCGGGAGCCGGTAAGAAAATCGGGGACATGTATACGAGGGCGCGAAGGAAGAAACGAGCGACGTTTATGTAGACAACCTCGTCCAGCAAGCCTCCATTCCGCATCATCTTCCCCTCCTCCTTCTTCTTCTTCTTCCGACCATTATTCTTCTTGTTTTATCTCAGCCTCCCTTCGCCTAACCCGTTGTCGTGCAAGTTGCCATCTGCCCACGCTCGAACGCGAGCTGTACCAGCCATAAACCGAATATCCAACTACAGGACGTTGCAAAACTTCATTTACTCCATTTCAAATACTAATTCACGAGATCTGCTACACCCGATAGATAATTTTATCTCCCGTTGCAATCTATCTACCAATCGTTTGAAGCCTGCAATCACAGGTCTCGTTTAACCGACTTCGATTGGTAAAATTCTGGGATTCGTCGGTTTATCGGGTACAAGGGAACAGCATGGGTTGAGTCGGTGGATATCTGGACAGGATGTGTAACGAGCAGGTAATACGCGAGCCTCGAGGTATTCCCACGTCACCGGAAGTCAATAAGCCGGACGTGTATCGAACCGTACGGATTCCCCTTCGCGTAAGCTCGAATTTCCGCGTTCCGTGGTAGCGGCGCATTACGAAGGGCTACGGCGCCCGGAGCCCCTCCGTGCCCGCAATGAATTCCTAAGCGAGGCTCAACGTGACACGCATTCCACCATCCGGGACCGAAAACTGGGCCCCTCTTTTACCACGCCTGACCTCGTTTCTTCGCAAATTCTTACGGCCATTTCGCTACTCGTATCAATTTCCATGGCTTCCATTAATTTTCTTATTAATTCATTAAAATGTAGAAAAAACAAGCAACATTTAATAATAATTGTTAATAAAGAATTGTTAAAACTGTGGAGAACGATAAATATAGGAGAGATGGTTGATAAATGGAGGGGGGCAACGTAAGAAGAAGTTGAAGAGAGGATCTCGATAGAAATAAAATGAAGAGCACGAAGATGAGGAGGGGGGGTTGGGTTCACGAGACCGTTGCACGCGAGCCGAAAGCGAAAGGGGAGCGATGAAAAGCGATCCGCGCCGTTCGCTTTCCGTGAGTCAATGGCATAGTTGCAGAGAAAGCCCTGAGATTAGTACACACAGCCTCGTTACGATGGACGGCACAATCGAGAACGGTATATATCGATTGAAACCGTGCAGACGTACACTACCATTCACAGCCTCGAGAACAGTTCGCCGGTGTAATATCGAAAGCTTATTTCACGAATAGTTCCCATATTTATTGCTATCTACTTATTTCTATGTATCTATTGTTATCTAAATCTTAGGAAACCATAATCTGAATGTATAGGAAGAATTAGACATTGAAGTTCATGGAAACAGGACTTAAATTACTCAATACTTAAACTACGAAACTCATAATTGTTGAAAATGTTTGGAATTATAAAATAGAGCCGAAGGAATGGGCAAAGTGGACGGAGTTGAACAAATGTTAATCGCCGGTGACTAGAAAAAAAGTTAGTATCAGCGGGTAGCATCTGCGCGATGGCCGAGCCACGAACGAAGGGTACAAATGACGGACAATTTAATATTTTACCCCCGGTGGCGCAACGCGTGTTATCTCCCCCCCGCATACTACTTTCCAGCCGGATGAGACCAGATAGGGTGACGTACAACATTCGGTAACCCACTCGCGACGGACTATAAATATACACCGAGAGACCAGCGCCGTAATATAATTATCTGCTTGATATATGGTGCTACTCGTCCATTTCTTAACTGTGCCATTCGTCATCCACGGCAGTGACACTGATCTGTTACCTTTTGTCTACGAGTTTCGAAAAACAAAACGGTGGCAGCGAACAAAAAAAAAAAAAGAAAATCCCGCCGAAAATTCACGTTGTCTCATGAATAAACATGGCCACGTAGAAAAATATGGCGGCCGGAATGTAAACTCCGTAAGTTCGTTCGGTAAATACGAATAACTCCATTTTGCAAAAATTGTTTGTACCGTCAATTTAAATAATAGAACGTGTCTCGGACCAGGATTCGTATTCATAGTGAAATTAAACACTCGTCATTACGTTAAATCGTTCGCCGATCAGCGACGCAAACGAATTCACAGATATAAAAGTACCTGCAGCTACGTTCACTCCGTTGCTCCGTGCTTGCGCATTCGACGGCCACCGAAAAATGAACGGGTGTTACATCGACGACTGTTATCGATTGCCCTCTCGCGATGCCGATATTCGATTAATCATTTTAGTTCATACGGCGAGGATTTCGGCGTGCGACAAAAGCGTGAATCGATGGACACTAGCGAAGCGTGACGGGATCGACGGGGTCGGGGGAGGGGGGAGGTCTAGGCTACGGCTGCCAGACAATACGTTTTCCCCACCGATGAAATTTCTCCGAACAAAAGCTAACACGCTCTTTTTTTCTCTCTCTCTCTCTCTGCCTACCAGACCACCTCCCCCCCCCTCCACCCACACACATACCCCCCGCGCAATTTCAATTTCGAATTAGCAAGTCAAAGGGGCAGACCGAGTTCTCTCGCCTGTCCCTGTCACCGACCAAACACGATGGCACAATTAATTACGGCGAGTTTTCAGATTTCCTACGCACCCGGTTTACATATTTTTTCTACTTTTAACCAGAAACAACGCGAAACTTCGCGATAACTACAGAAACATTTGGAGAAACATTATTTGGTACCGTTTTCAAGAGAAACCATGAAATTGGGCGATTATAATCTAACTTAAAACTAACCTAATTTGTTCTAATATAGAAACGATGCGATTGGGCAATTATAAACTAGCCTAACCTAACTCAGCCTAACCTAACCTAGTTTTTTCTAATACGGAAACGACGCGATTGGGATTAGAATTTGTAGAGGGCGATAAATCAGCGGACGTCGAGCGAGGGACTTCTCGGTGTTGTCGAGGAGCTTCGGTGGCCGCCGCGCCGAGTTTGGATACCGATCCGCGTTAAACCTGTCGGCGAACGCTCGGCTAACAAGCTGAGATTTCACACGGTCCAACGTGCGAATCCTCCGGCGCATCCTCGAGGACTGACCTCGGGCAAACAGCCTATAGTAGCGGCGTATCTATTCAAGCGTATGCAGTTTAGAATTTTTCCACAGCCAACGATAAATCATGCCCGTTTATGACGCGGAGCTTTCAGCATTTTCAATTAATGCCGCGAACGGAATTTGTTATAAAGAAACCAAGCTGATTGCTGGGTTTGACAAATTCCTTAATACGAGGAAAAGCATGAAGAATATTTAACTGTACGACTAACGAGCGACTCTGTAAACACACACGTATGTATGTATGTATGTATGTATGTACGGTTGTATTTAAATACATGGAGAGAGGGAATTCTTGCGGACGCGGAAGACCTGGATCCTTTCATACGTGGCCAGAGAGTTGACGGTTCGCCGCACGATCTACTCATTAGAAGCCAGGGTCTTCCCTTCTTCGCCTGTAATATTCATCAACCGCGGTGGGACATCCGTGCTAAGAGGGAGCCAAGGAACGCGGTTCGAGATTAAAAGGGGACTTATCCTCAGAAGGGAAAATGTACCTCTTAATTGTCCATGCAAATCGCCAGACCGCGTACTCGCTCGAATTCAAATTGTTTCAATCGTTATCAAAGGAAGTCATTAAACTGTATAATGCACGGTAGACGATTTACATTGTGCAACAGCATAAGAGAATTTTTACGATTTTATCAAAAACTTCTTGCTTTCACAATGCTTTTATTTAGAAATCAAACAGTTCTACAGAAAAATTCACAAGAAAATTAAACCTCAAGTCCAGTTTCCATGAATTTCAATGTACAATTCTTCCTATACGTTCAGATTATGGTTTCTGAAGATTTAGAGAAAAATAGATACACAAAAATTGATAAAAAAAATGAAAGCTCAAGTCCAGTTTCCATGAATTTCAATGTACAATTTTTCCTGTACTTTCAGACTATAAAAATTGACGAGAGATCAAAATTTGGGGTTGTAATTATACAGAATGTCATGTTTTTTACTTGATTGGTATAAAAATACACTTCAGTTACCATAAATTCCCTAGAATATGTGGTCCAAACAAGAAAACTTGATTCACAACACTGATTCTTTAATACTACAAATTCTAATGGGATAAAATGACTTATCACTTGAAGATTGCAGCAAACGCGATGAAAGAATGTTGGCTGCAGTTTGGAATATAGGCCGTTCGATAGGATCGTTATACGTTTATCCTGGCGCCGATTGAACCGCATACCCGGAATGCTTTCCATAACCAGCGCCGGTGCGACGAGAGTTCGACAAATTTATTTACTCGACTTGCGTTCCTGCTCTCTCCACACGGTGGCTGCTACCTGCTCGCCTCCCCCCCCCCTCTCTCTCAATTTGTACAGCCTCGACGGTATTTGTACAAGGGAACGCGATTCGAGATAATTAAAAAGTAATGACTCGGATGCCTGAACGGTGTATTAGCGTGGCGATCCCCGTTACGTTCGTGTTGATCGTGATTTAATTAGTAATTCGTTTACAATACTAATAACAATACGATCGCGTCGTTACGACAAATTCCAGCCTGATTTCAATTAAATGACAATTTTCCACAATCGGTTTATTATTGTTGTCCAAACGTATAATCATTTCTAACAATTAAAAGAATCCCTAATATAATTATTTGTATTGTACGATTGAGTACAAGTTGATGGTTTTTTATATTAGGGTGTGTGTGTTAGATTAGGTTAGGTTAGGTTAGGTTAGGTTAGACGTGTTAGGGTGTTACATCAGATTATCTGAAACGCTAAATTAATTACTATACTTGGGGATATTTCGAAAATTCGTGCCTGGAGAGAAAAGCAAATTAGATAAGTATGGTTGGATTATTACGAAACGAATTCGAGTCGCCTCGGTTTTAAATTCGTCGCCTAGCTGAAATACGAGTCTGGTTTTTACCACGACCCGTTTTTCGTCCTCACAAGCGGCGTTTTAATTCGCGAACCGAAACTGGTGACCCGGAGGAAAATAGAAAAACAATAAACCGGGACGTTGTATGAATGAATAACAAAGATGGTGGAACGGGGGATGAAGACAGGGAAATAAGAGTAGTAACCTAAACAACCACCCCCCGCCCCCCACAACCCTCCCCCGTTCCCACCTACCGGCTCGAATTAACTCCGCGTGCTTTTCATCTTTTTACACGTTCATGGAAATTCAACGGATTTCTTCGCGCAAATCCCTCGCGTGTACAAGCGAACGCAGCCCGGGTTCGTTCCTTTTACGTCGAACGCGTTCACTTTTATCCGTTTAAATCGGGACACGTGTACCCGGGAACAATACGAGATACCAGCTCGTACGTTACGTACAATCCTACCCACAAGTTTCAAGCAAGCGTTAAAGTATTTGAGTGATCCTTTAGAGACACATATAACATATAGATATACCAACATCCATTTTTGACATGTTCTCCATGCTCAAATACCAAAGAATACCAATCTCCATGGCGATCGGTTGACCGGTATGGAAGTCTACGTGCTGCCGCGCCGTCTGGTGGCGAGTTACAACAAATTGGATAGCGCAAACATATTCTCCGTGCTCAAATATCTAAGCATACCAATTTTCATGGCGATCGGTTGACCGGTATAGAAGTCTATGTGCTGCCGCGCCGTCTGGTGGCGAGTTACAACAAATTGGATAGCGCAAACATATTCTCCGTGCTCAAATATCTAAGCATACCAATTTTCATGACGATCGGTTGACCGGTATAGAAGTCTACGTGCTGCAGCGCCGCCTGGTGGCGAGTTACAACAAATTGGATAGCGCAAACATATTCTCCGTGCTCAAATATCTAAGCATACCAATTTTCATGGCGATCGGTTGAACGGTATTGGAAATTGCCACATTTTTAGCCCCCGCCCCTGTGTCAATTCCCAATAGAAGTTTGTGTCGCAGCGCCATCTATCTAAGTTGATAGCGTATAAATATGTCCGAACGACGTAATAAGGTCATTAAAGGCAGCAGTAATTTTTAGCTTAATAGTTGGACGAACGACCGAACGAGGGAAATTCAAATAGCGTCAAGCCTGAACGAGAAAGATTTGATATCCTCCATCTAGGAAACACTTATGCGTCGGCTAGAGCATAAGGTACGCCCACGCCTTATCGAGTCCCCCGCGGCGCGTGTTAATTGCGTTTAAAATTCCAACGGGAAACCGAAATGGGTATCGGGTAAAACGACAGCCGGGGATAAAGAATGCTAATGGAGAGGAAACGAAATTCCCGTCGAGGCTAATCTGTAATATCGTGATGGGAATCGAGGCAGAGACACAGGGAGTCCTCGGAGTGGGAGAACAACTCGCGGGCTCCTCCTGCGGCGCACTTACAAATTACCAGAGTCGCCGTGCACGGAACCCGGTAATTTGGGAAGGGCGACGAGATTAAGCCGCGTACCAAAAACCATGATTTCCTCGCGACATAGGTATTCATTATCCGCGAGAATTAGGGTTAGAGACAGGGGAGGGGGTGGGGGAGAGAGAGCCAGTCTCGAAAGATGACGGAAAGCATCGCTTTGACTTGCTAATTTCAAGTCCCCCTGGCCTGGCAACGTGTTTTCGCTTTTCGTTCGCTCAATTATGCTACGATTTGCTCTCTCGGTTCCAATTTCTCTCGTTTAATATTGCCGGCGCGTTTCCATGTGAATATTGTTTATAAAAGAGTCTAATTAACGCAGTTTTTCTATCATTTCATGAAAACGAACAAAATTGTGTAATAGCAGGTCAGCCAATAGGAATTTAGGGACAAGGAAGCTTTAATGGACAGCCTGAGTTTATTGGATCTCATTAAAAATGCTTCCCCTCTAATCTCTTAACCTCTTCACCGACAGGTGTCTTCATCTGACCGCTTGCGTCGCTACTATCGCCCATAATCAGGATTGCCAACTCGAAATCTTAGATTTAACACAAAATGTGTTAAAAGAAAGCCAGAAAAGGGTTTAAATAGAAGTTCACTTCTTCATCTGGCCGATTGGGTCGCTACTGTCTCGTAAAAACGCCATAACGAAAGTAAGCGTTTTTGTATTAAAAGATTATGACAAATCTTGTAATTAGTCCAAGTGGAATGAAGTCGTTAACCGAGTTTCAAACAGTTTGATATACGAAATCGCACATTAGATTCGAGAAGAATGAAACGAATCGTATTTGAGTGGGGGGGAGGAGCGATTGGCCGGACAGTTCTCAAAGTTTCCTCGTTAAACCAGCCCCACTATACATATAAGGGGTTGAGATCGGAAGGTTTGGAATAAGGAAAACGCGATCGATGTCCCCAGCTGACAATTCATAGTTACGCAACCACTCGGTGCCCAAAGAAAATGTCCCTACTCGCCGGTAGACAGAGTGGGGGGAGAGGGGGACTCGAAGTCACGTCGAGAAGTGTGCAACGGGTTGTTCTTGACGGTTTCAAGCACCGTCACTCTCGGCTCTCTTAGGATTTACGAATTACGATCATGAGGACTGTGCATGATTGCAAACGCATAAATGCATCCTCGAGAACAAACGGCCATTGCACACCGGACCTATTCAGTCCCCGGACAACAAACTGCACTGCCTTTATCCCGACGAGCTATGACCTTCCATTACTCGATCAACTCCGAATCATCTGTTCAATGGATAAATTCCCATTGTTCGCAAATCGCTCGAATTATACATGTAACAACGGAACGTCGATTCCAATTTAATTAGGCTAGTACAGAATAAATAATAATCGCTCGTGTGGTGAATATTATACTCCATTTGCAATCATGCAAAAGATGTAAAAACACAAGATGTAAAAACACAAGACATGTAAATGGTACATAATTTACTTATTTATTATATTATTATTTTTTATATAATTAGTAATAATTTAACTAATATAGTATAGTATATATATAATAAGTAATATAGTAAATTAATAAAAATTGCGATTATTTGTAAATCAGCCGTAAGTCCTAATGGCGGACACTAAAGCATGAACATCGTGTAAAGAGGTTGGAGACAAAGTTTGTTTGGAATTAGAATAATTAGACAAGTCGAACTGTCGATACCAGTGGACCAAAATTAACTACCCCTGCTTGAACGAGTTAACTCGATACGTTAATTATGTCGGTGACTCTCTCTGGCCTCTGATCAGATAAAAAAAAAACTAGAACGTCGAATAATTCCCGTGTGCGCGTGTGTACGTTGAATTCTATTACTATGGCAATTGACACGCTAATGCCTGGTCTCGACGGTGCCAAGTATGGTAATACGCGTACGGGCCGCGAGCGCGCTGTAAGCGACGTTACAAACGGAAACAGGGATAAAACGCGTGATTTGCTCGGCTCAGAGAAAGCAAATAGCAGCAGCTCTGATAGCAGGCCGTTCCGTTTGAGAAACGCCAATGATCACGCTAGTTGTAATTAACACGTGCTGTCAATTAACCCTCACATGGTTGACGAGTTAATTAACCCACGTTCCATTTTCTTTTATCACAGACCCCACAATCTTAATTCCTCCATTTTATTTCTTCTAAGATAATTCTTACTGTTCGTCGGCCATGTTGAAAGTACGATTACCAATTGTTTAGTACAAACGCTTAGAAGTGAACTTCATTTTTCAGACGTTCACGATTTTAAAATTCGCTCTGTTTTAATATGAACCGTGATTGGTTAGAAATCGAAAATGGCCGTCCATGGTTAGTTGTTCAACAACACATTTTATGTTTTTACATCATGAATTTTGAGTCGAGTGATTTTTGTTGGAAACACGTTGGCCATAATTCGATGGTACAAAAGGCACTCGAGGGTAGCTGAAGGGGGGGGGGGAGGGTCGGGGTTTTAGAGATGACGAGCAATCCGAACGAAAGTGGAGCAAACGTTCCAGCCGCGGTTAATTGAGGGGCGTGGGTGGACGCGGTGGCTAGGGGGGGGGAGGGGGGTTTAGACGTGCTGGTCTTCTCTTGAATCGGCAAAAATAACAGAATCTCGCGAGCATATCCTTCATTCATTAAAACTAGAATGAACGGTCGATCTGCCAACCGTGGTCCGATCTTCCGTTCTTTCAAACCGTCGCGTATACGCCTCGTTTCACGTAATTTCTACCAACATCCCGTTTTCGCATTCACAGCGGTTTCTTTGGAATAGAACCAACCGGATTACGTGAAGGGGTGGGGGGGCATTTTTAGGAATTATTGAAATTCTTTTTCAAATCTACCATGATTTATCTTCGAAAACAGCAAATTAAACCCGTCCTCCATAAATGTGGGTATTTCATTTCTAATTGCGTTCGCCATTTTGTGAAAAAACAAATTCTTTCCGAGATTTTTTCCTCAGAATCTCTCTTCCCTCCATCTTGTATTATACAAGACACGTAAAATCGACGTGAGAACGTATACAGGAGATAAGTGTGGCTCTCCGATGTCGTAGTTCTTACTCTATCTCTATCCCGTCGCCCGTTATAGAGAATACGTTCGAGTTTAAAGGAGATAGGGTAAGGACCCGGGGGCGGCAGGACAACCGGCTGGTAATGTATAACCGTGACGTTGGTATCCATGCGCAGCATCTCGGCGCGACAATCTTTTCTCACTTTGCGAAGAAGCCATCTCTCAACTTATGAAAATTCCCCGGCAGGAAACTTTCCGAGCCGCGTGTCGGTTCCAGCGACTAACGGCGAACGTCGCTCCGTTTTGTTACACGCGAACCTGCCTGAACGTTTCCCCGTATCGAGACACGCCGATCGACGGCCAACTGTTACTTCTTATTAGTTCGATATTGCAATTGCGATTTATTATAATTAAACAATTTCTTGATCGACAGCAAGTTTCAGGGTGGTATTTATAACTAGGCTATTTGGAGAACTAATTATTATAGGCGTATCGGTGGTACGCATGAAATTAAGTTTCGCATGTGAACTAGATGGGAGACGCTATCGTGGTTGATAATTAATTATTCGGCACCGGTCGCGCGAGCATTAATAACCATCGTTAGAATAGCTTGTTAATTATTATCATTATCGCTGCCGAATATTACGCTACTCGTGGATACCTATCGGAAAGTTTATCAGTTTTATCAAAAATCTACACGTCGCTCTTAACACGTTTCCATCGAGTAATAATAAATTAACTATGTATTGGCTATATAGTCAGTCCGAAAGGC
>NW_017174433.1:26609-27362 GCF_001652005.2 Ceratina calcarata | reverse complement strand
TTAATTTTTGACAAATTTCTTTACACATTATTCTTTCACAATGCAGTCATTTTTACTGCTTTTGGGCAATATAGGTATATACTAAGTTTCAGTCTTTCTAGTGTTAATATATATACTAATTGTTATTCATTTCCTTGCATTGTTATTCATGTAGTTTATTATTTGTCATTTTCTTAAACGTTTTGTGTTGAACGGAACGTTTGTTCATGCGTCAAAAGCCGGGATCCGAGCCAACGCTCCTGATTGGCCGCTCGCGCCAACCGAGCGCTCTGATTGGTCGAGATTTTTTTGTTAATAACTCTTCAACCACGACTCGGATAAATTTTTCGCTAAGGAAAATGTCTAAAATTACGTGAGGAACCTTCAATTTCAATATCTTACACTAGTTTTGGGACATAATGTATATAAAAATGATCCAGCTAGTCTTATATAAAAACTGTAAGTAATTCTACTTACGTTGTAACATAAGGTTAAAAATAGTATCGCATTTGTGTTGGAATTCCTGTAGCAATTTTCATTGCCCTAACTCGCTCCCTCCCTCGGCACTGATAATGACGTTAAACACGTGGGTTTCTGAGGAAGGAGTTGAATCGTTAAGTTTGAGGAACAGATAAGGGAAGTTAAAGGTCGATATCGGCTGTAGAACAGCACTCTTTCTATTCTCGTTGGCCGGTACTCCATTATACGAGGCCGTACAGCTCACGCGAATTCTCGTTTTGCGAGCAGGTCCGATACGATCGCGTATATTCCGGC
>NW_017174433.1:23335-24885 GCF_001652005.2 Ceratina calcarata | reverse complement strand
GCGAAGCCAAGACACAGTTCAATTTTTAATAAATGTGTCGATTCCCAATAATATACAAAAAATTAGGCTAGTCGTTTGGTATAAAACTATAGTTAAAAAAAAGCAAAATTTGAGATACGATGATTCAGTGAGACTATTTCAGAATTTTTGTAGTTATAAATATTCGACATGGAGATTGATATTTTATACATCGTGAAGGATAGAAGAAAGCGAAGGGGAGATCCTCGCAGCCGGTGGACAGAGTTTCATTGAAACTTTTCTTATTTCCTGGGCTACACGACAATGCTCTTAAATTCTCGATCTCGCACGCTGGACACGAGCATTATATACTTGAGGACGGTTCACGGGGGATCGTTTGACCGGTTCCAGAGAAATTAGGTCGTTCCGATTAAACCGCCGCCGTGCGTCAGTCAAGTATCGCAGGCAACGTTCGTCAGCTTCATAAAAGCTCGAATAACAATTTAACACATCAACGATCAGATTTGTTTCACGTGAACGTTCGTTTAATCATTATAACATTTCCCTATTCAATTATAATTATTTCACCACGCGTCATCGTATTATGCATCTAGGGATTTATCGTGTTTATTAAGAATTCACATAATTACTTCAAATAAATACAATAATAATAACAATAATAATAATTTAGTGAGTCAGTCGATTGTTACTAAACTTTTCATCAATCATATAATCATTATATAAAACGTGTGTTTTAAACTGATAAGAATTTAACTTTGCATAAAAATTTGCATTCTACTAATAAGAATCCTAATAAGAAACCTCCTCCTAAAACCCATAATGAGTACCAATAAATGAATTAATTCCCTAAACATCCTCGACTACTTCAAACCAAATGAAAACAGTCTAGTAATAAGAATTCACTAATAAGGAACCTCCTCGTAAAACCGTAATGAGTACCAATAAATGAATTAATTCCCTATACAGCCTTGAAAATTTTAAACCAACTGAAAACAGTCTAATAAAAAAAATCCATTAATAAGGAACCTCCTACTAAAACCGTAATGAGTACCAATAAATGAATTAATTCCCTATACAGTCTTGGAGATTTTAAACCAACTGAAAACAGTCTAATAACAAAAATCCATTAATAAGAAACCTCCTCCCAAACCCATAATGAGTACCAATAAATGAATTAATTCCCTATACACTCTTGACTAGTTTAAACCAACTGAAACCAGTCGAAAATGCCTTGAACAGGAAGGTTTGTGGCTGTTTTAAAAGTTCTGAGTCATTGGGAAACCGGGAGTCAGAGCTAAACACTCACGGGCCTAGTTTTGCCTACGATTAGAGCAGTTCGATTGTGAAAATTCGAATTGCAAAAATCTAGGGAATATTGCCACGGCTCCTGCAACTGAGCTCTAACGTTATATATTGCGTACGCAACCGGAAGTGAATTAAACATTCATGAATAGTGAATAACAGTCGAAACTCGTTCAATCAAATAACAAAAGTCGAAACTATTCTTAAATATGCAAATAATACTGCAAATTTTAGTTATCAATATTAATTGAATATGCAAAGGATAAATG
>NW_017174433.1:20008-21572 GCF_001652005.2 Ceratina calcarata | reverse complement strand
GAATATAAGGAATGCACAAAAATCGTCCACTAAACTATTATTGAGACTAAATACCATTCCCCATTTCTCAATATGAAAACCCAGATTAACATTTACATGCGAACTGCCTTTAATTAAAGCGATTGTTAGATAAATTCGAAGAATATAAGGAATGCACAAAAATCGTCCACTAAACTATTATTGAGTCTAAACTCATCCCCTCATTTCTCCTGTTCAACAATTAAAAAAAAACGCGGATTTACATACGAACTCGCCTTGATTAAAGGGACTTTTAGCTGAATTCGAAGACACCTAGTATAAGAAGTGGACACGCGGTCGGGGGATATTGACTCTGGTAAATATTGAACGTGTAACCCGGGAGAACGAAACAAGGTATGAAAAGAGTGAAGATCGATGGTGCGTCAGATATTTCACGTTTTCCGTGTTCGAAAAACAGACCGGCGGCCGGTCGGAAGTGTCTGTCGAAAAAGTTCCTATAGAAAAGTTGCAATTTTTCGAGTAGCACAGATTAAATCAATCGCGATAGACTCTTCCGTCCCGTCGGACTGCAGAAAGGAGCTTATCTCCGCGGGAAGACGTTTCGGACTCCGTCGATCGTCGGACGTCAAAGCGACTCGATCTTATCCCCGAAACTTCCAATACGAACAGACCACAAAGAAAGAAACACTTACCACTCGATAGATGCAAAGCGAAAAAGTTCCAAACGTGATTTCTTCACGTAACAATTGCTCCTATTTCTCACTCTGATTACACATCGTCACTCACTTTAACCACCGACGAGATTCTTACGTCACAGTACAAATCTGCAAGCTAGTGAAAATTCGCGCGTTAAACTTCGTCCGAGCATGCAAGTTAAAGTCACTAGATTTGCGTTCGAGTTATAATTGTTAATCCGCACGAAGTTGGTCGCACAGTTAAAAACCGCGTACGGTCAAGTGTCACGGTCCGTAGATTGGTAATTCGTTGACCAATCAGAGCGGTTTGTACGAATTACTAATTATAAAAGAACGTTTACCGTTTCGTATTCTCTTACGAGAATCCGCGAACGCGTTACGAGTCAGACCGGCGGCAACGAGACGAGACATAGATTGCGCGACGCGAGGAGAACCGCGCGGTACGGCTTCCGCTCGTGAACTGAACACCCGTCGCGACCTGAGGCCGGGACTCGACTGGTTTCTGCTAGGGAATCTCCCCACTCCTTCGCGCGGCGACCCTAGGCTTACCGAGCAACCCCTCTCGGGTTTCTCTCTCTCTCTCTTTCTCTCTCTCTCTCGTGTCCCCTCGTCCTGAAAGCCCCGCTGCTTCGTTTCTTTTTATCTCCCGGTACCGTCCTTTTCCACGTTCCAACTGCCGACCCTTCACGTACGACCACCCGCTTCACCGGTGCATGTACCCCTTTCGTACTTCTCGCTCTCTTTCACGTCCCCGGCTGTTCTTAGATCTTCCTTCTGTTTCTGCGATTTCATCAGCCAGTTTACAAGCGTTAGGATACGTTCAATTGTTTCTCTAGAAATTCGGGTATTTTAACTATTTAGCTATGTAATTGTAGTACAAGGGATGATGA
>NW_017174433.1:16579-16985 GCF_001652005.2 Ceratina calcarata | reverse complement strand
ATGTAAAATGATAATATGTATTGTATGTACGTAATAGATGAATGACTTTGAGTGTATAATCACCCACTTAGGGGATATTTGATTGTTATTGTCCCAAGTACAAGCGACGCTCGAGTGTTATTTATGTTTATACTTCTTCTCTCACTATAGCCGTCGCACTCACACAGGTTACTGTTTGCGTTTACCGTTCGACTGTAAGAAATTCGGTATACACCTACGTTTCACCCCCCACCCCGTCCGCGTACCGTTTCAAGTTTTCCTTCTTCGCACCTCTCTCTCTCTCTCTCTTTCTCTCTCATGCTTGCTTGCTTGCTTTCTTTCTCTCTCTCTCTCTCTCTCTCTCTCTCTCTCTCTCTCCCTCTCTCTCATGCTTGCTTGCTTTCTTTCTCTCTCTCTCTCTCTCTCT
>NW_017174433.1:12870-14102 GCF_001652005.2 Ceratina calcarata | reverse complement strand
AAAAAAACCAGAATCACCTTAACTACCGTAAGTTTCATAGCAGCGATAGAGAAACACAATTACAGCGTTTTCACGAGCTAGCCTTTCAGCAAGACGTTGCGAATTTCTTGTTCGCCCCTTCAATCCCCCGTCTCCCCTTACCCCCCTCCCTCCTCTCAACCTCTCTTTTCCGGTTTTTCATTCCGCCTAGACGAAGCCGATGGGATACGTTTTGTCCGGCAGGTACTAACGAGTGCCAGTTCGAGAACTTTTAAAAGCTATTTTACGAACGTCGAGGCTACAGTTTTTACCCAGAATGTTCGAGCCAGAGGCCCGGCTTCTCCCACGTTATAATGCAAAACACCGTGGCAAGGAAATAAGTCTAAGGATTCGGTGTAGTTATTTGGCTGCTCGCATTGACGCACGGCACAGAGGCCCGGGCTCGTACGACCTGAAAGCTAGTAATTACTACCGCAGATGAATACGTGTATAGACGTACGTGTACGTGTAGCGTGGCAGGCAATGGTCTCGTCTAACCCAGCCAGGTCTCGTTCTCTAACCCTTTCGTAGGTTTGAGGACAGCGCAGAACGTGTGGACCAACCAGACGTTAATATCCAAGAGAAGGTGACGACGTTTTAATTGATTATACTGACGAGTATTAATCAGTTAGAATGCAGACTTAAGTACTTATGGGAAGACTCAATTCCCAATAAATGTAAAGGATATAAGTTAGAATATTTTATCTATCGAAAGCATATTGCAAACTTTTCTCTCTCTCTCTCTCTCTTGCTTGGTTGCTTTCTCTCGGTCTTCGGACCTTTCATATATCTTGCCCGGTTGTCCACTCGTCCAAGGACTTTTCCCTTTTCAGAAATATTTCGGCGAACGGATCGGACTCGACTCTAGCCGGGGACCGCTTTTGGAAAGTGCCCTGGTCAATCCTGCGGCACATGCTCGCCACTCCGAGTCCCTCCGTTCTCCTAAATTCCGGGAGAGAAAGGAAACGAGGATATCTTTTTATCATAGAATCGATTTCTTCAACGTTCGCCTTTTCACTGACCACCTTTTCTTCAAGATTGTATGAACCCTTACGTAAAAACGATGACAGATCATTGAAATCTTCATATTTCATATACAACGTTAATAAAATTTTTTAGAAATTTTACTAACTTATTAAAAAAGCTATTAAATCTTGAATTCTTATCTGAATTTTTATTTAATTTATTAAAAAATGAACTAATAATAATAATAA
>NW_017174433.1:9810-11772 GCF_001652005.2 Ceratina calcarata | reverse complement strand
TCAATAATTCAATAGTAACTCAATAACGCAATATTATTTGGCAAGATGTGTTGAATAATTGATGCTACGATGCAATTATACAAAGAGTTATAACTCAATATTAACTCAACAATTCAATAGTAACTCAATAACGCAATATTATTTGGCAAGATGTGTTGAATAATTGATGCTACGATGCAATTATACAAAGAGTTATAACTCAATATTAACTCAACAATTCAATAGTAACTCAATAACTCAATATTAACTCACTAACTCAATATTGTTAGACTGCAAACTTAATTATTTGAAAACTGGATTTCATCTAAGGTGTCCTTTTGACTTATGGCACTTAATACAAATAAGAATACTAGAAATTATAGTGAGATTAGTGAAAATTGTCGGACTATTAGAACCTAAATGGCACTAAGGACGTTGCCCAGGGGCAGTAAATCACTAGGCGAGCGAAATTTCGACTAGGTACAATATTTTGAAGCGAGCGAAATCTAATTTGAAACGGCAATGAAGCCGTCGGACGGGAACGTATTGTAAATGAGGTATTGGTTGTAAAATAATTTCTACGGTTCATCTGTTTACGAGGACGCGGTTGCCCGGGGCCGAGGACTCCTTGGCCTTGGTACCTACGCACCCGGCTAATACCGATGATCGAAGGCACCGTAAACTGTCTACTTATTGCGATTCCCTACTTTCGCTTTTACGGCGTGACACCGAGGATTACCGAGGCGCTATCGGGCCTCGTAAAACCGGCAATAATCATCATTTACATCTGTTCCATAACTCGTGATTTACGAGGCTTAACTGTCCTCGTGCAACGCGAATAGGTATCGCCGCGACCGGTTAACAGGCACCGGTCCCTCGGTTCTGAATATAATAAGACAGGAATTTCAACGATATCTATGGATTAAACAATTCATGGCTTAATCAACGATATTTTTATTTTACATATATTTATTTACAAAGTCGATATACGATGTATTTATTTATATGTAATGTAAACTTTTTCAATAGAATTATTTCAGTATATTGTTTATAAGGTTAATAATTCTTTAGCTGAGAGTAAATGGCACTCGCGTGCTGTTCGGAGGCAGCTCTCGAGCGAGCCAACTTTCATGCTTCCGCGAGCGGAAAAGGAAGCACATAAAATTTAATTCTATCCCCTAGGTTAAACGTAGTCCCTCTTGAAAATTAGATTTTTTAATGAAAGTTCATTCGCTCTTGAACCCCTTAGTAGCCGAGGATTAAATTCCTGTCTGCCGTGTTAGGGCCGTGCTCGGCTCTTTCGAGTCTCCGAAACAATTTGCGATATGAAAGTCGATACACCATCGAGGCTTCTGCGTTAAATGTTTGTTACAAAACGACCAATCGTGATCGTTATAGAACGATTAACTTCGATAACAATCGTTTCGCGCAATTAAAAATTGAAATTCCCGCCACAATTCAAATTCCATTTGACGCCAACCTGCTGGAATTCATAATAATAAATGAACGCAGGTTCGGTTCGGTTCTATTCAATTTTTAATCACCAGATTTAATTCATAGATGTCGCCCAATTACATATGCCAGATTATTAACGTTTCGGATAATTAAACATTTATACGACGAGATTCGCATTGCGGGACAATTATAAGTACAGGCTTTGGTTCAGAACGTTTGTAACTCATTTCACGGTTTAAATATTTCAATTTGTCTACAGGAGGATAAAATTGACAGGCTTATTACGTTGCTGAATGCCAGAAATGGAAACAGTACCTGGGTTTATAAATGCTCCCCTAGTCATCTGATTTGGTGGAACATTTAAAACACAATTTAGATATTCGTATTTACATTACAAATTTCCTATATAGTTAAATGATTTTAATAAATTATTATACACTAGAATTATTTTCTAAATTTCGAATTAGTATAATTGCCAGTCTCATTACGTTGCAGAATGCGAGAAATGGAAACCGTACCTGGGTTAAT
>NW_017174433.1:8350-9664 GCF_001652005.2 Ceratina calcarata | reverse complement strand
AAATTGTAGAGCTTATTTTATACTGCAATTCTTCGGTTTCCAAGGATTGGACTTGGAATCGCTAGCAACCCAAGTCTCACCTACGTTAATTTATTGAAACATCAACATACATAAAGTAGAGATTCTGAGACACAATTCTAGTTCTTCGCTTGGTTTCCAAGGATTGAGTTTGGAATCGCTACCAACCCAAGTCTCACCTTCGTCAATTTATTGGAACATCAATTAAAACATGCAAACAGAGATTCTGAGACTCAATTGTAGTTCTTCGCTTGGTACTGTTTCCAAGGATTGGACTTGGAATCGCTAGCAACCCAGGTCTCGTTCGAGACTCGGTTATTTGGTCATCTGGTTACTTAAATACGAATGCAAGAATTCATTTTTATTCATTAATTAACCAGAATTTAGCCAGACGTTCGAAAATGAATTGTGACCTCGACTTAACCTCCAAAATTCACACTTCACTAATGAACAACGATTGCCACTTAAGAAATAGATGTTATCTCGTTGGAAGAGGCTCGTAATACGGCGTTAGGGGAATAGGGAGAAAAATGTCGGTCCGTTTTAACGGACAGGGGTTCGAAGAACAGTAAGAATAAGGAAAGAGAGGTGTGCCAGTCTGTGGTAGGCCGTTACACGGTGCCATCCTGCGTTTCTCACCCTCGATGGGGAGGCCTTGATGAGAGACCAGGGATAAGAAGAATTGAGACAGGAAAATAAGAAGGGGAGAGGAAGAATAGAAAATGGAGGATGTGTTCATGAAAATCTCAATTATAAAACTATACTAAATCATCAAATTAATTAATCACGTGTCTTCCTCTTTTACTAAAAATTAATTATTAATAATTTTTTATATTACAAAATGGTTGACTCCTCAGATTGATTATCAATCATCCTGTTTTTATGCGAGTTGTAGGAAGGGGCTGATGGCGGATTGCGCGTCGTCCAGTTTTATTACGATGTCCTGGGACGATATTGTCCGTGCGCTTTTTCCCGCGAGTGGTCACGCGAATTACGTTTCAGCCCCGTGATGTACCGTATAAACGAGGAACGCGTGCAATTTGCCTGCATCGTATCGGGAAATAGTGTTTGCGGCCGATGCGACGTGTCGTAATACGCGGCCGTATTGCAACCCGTGACACATTTCACAGATAATACCCAGAAATATTCCTACCAAAAGAGATCCCCATTTTTACGTTAACCGGATGCTTTATAACCGGTCTGGCTAGATACCGGAAAATTAGAAATTTATTGACTACCACCCACTATTATTCGAACCAGTCGGACACACGTAATCCCTTCGGTTCCATTCTATTC
>NW_017174433.1:6541-7034 GCF_001652005.2 Ceratina calcarata | reverse complement strand
GTGGAGATTCGTTGATTCAAATTTGTATGTATATGAGAGATAAAAAAGGGAGAACTTCTGGGAGTCGTGGTACAAATCTGAGAGATTTTGTAGAGAAGAGGTGGCAGGTTTAGAGCCGAGGTGAGTCTGTTTGTTGCACATTATGAAAAACGTCCAGCGGGCGTAATGGCGAAACTTGGCCGGTAGAGAGAGCCAGTGTAAAAACGAAGTTTCCCAGGGACAAAAGGGCCACGACGTCTCATTGTAAATTCATAGTAGGCGAAGAGCCCCGAAAGTGTTTCAAGGGGTAGGTCGGACGAGTACAGCGACAGCGGTGGCGGTGCGAGGGAACCAATCACGTCCTTTTCGTCGTGTTAAAACTACTGGAATGGCCTAAACGATACGACGGAATCGTACTCTCTTCCTAGGGTCACGCTATGTGAACTTCTACACCGAGGAACGTTATTCAAGTGTTACACGAACACGTTATGCTACTCACTCGCCTCCCCCCTCC
>NW_017174433.1:0-4895 GCF_001652005.2 Ceratina calcarata | reverse complement strand
CATTTTTAAATGCGCAATATTCGAGATTTAATTTGTAAGTGCGAAAATGGTACAGGTTTTTTCAGTACAGATTTATTATGTTAAGATTAAATTTAACCCCTGATTTGGAGATTTTCGTTGCTTTTAGGAGACGCGTTTGCACCCTTTCCCATGGTAAAATTCACGGTGATTACGTTTCTCATTTGAAAGTCCATTTATTTTAATAATAAGCGAGAGAAAAACGCGTGCGCTCTGGTCTTTGATGTAAATGTATGTATGTAGTAGTAGTAGTAGTAGTAGTACCGTGGCTGGCATCCTTTAGCCACCATCCCTTAGTCCTTGGCATCCACCGCCCCGTGCAATTCGACTCTGTCTGGTAAAGCAGCGCGGAGTTTATTCCCCGAGGGAGAGGCAGCAACGTGTATTTCGATAAATCTCTCCACCAATAACGTATTAAATTTCTATCTCTCTCTCTCTCTCTTTATCTTTACCTCTCGCGTTCGCCGCGAGAACAAATGTACTATCGACTTTCTCGTAAAAATTAATGCCGATGGTATAAATAAAAAAAATAGTGTCGCTCGCGTGACGCCCGATTTCTGTTTAAAAATATTCAAACGCATATTTTTGCATACGTTCTACAGACTGGAATCAAGTCACATAGAAACGAACCTTGTTCTTAGGAATTTATATGTATGTTGAATTCTGTTCAAGAATCGAGGAACTTACTGCAAAATGTAAGAGCGTCGGAGGAGGAACGAGCATTTTTTATGTTCTAGTCTTTTCTAACTTGTATCAATCTTTTGTAACAAACTTCTGTATCTTGTGTCAATCTTCTATGTAACTTGTATCAAAGTTCTGTATTTTGTATTAAAATTCTGTATCGTGTATGAAGTTTCTGTATCATGTATCAATCTTCTGTAACAAACTCCTGTATCTTGTGTCAATCTTCTGTATCTTGTATCAATCTTCTGTAACATACTTCTGTATCTTGTGTTAATTATGAATAATTAAGATTGCTGGAAATCTGGTTCGTTGCTATTTTTAAATCATCATGAAATTGACACGAGCAACAGGATTTTGATACAAGGTACAGGAGATTGATACAAGATACAGAAGATTGACACATGATACAGGAGATTGCTACAGAAGATTGATAAAAGATACAAAAGACAGATACATGATACAGAAACTTGATAGAAGGTACAAAATTTTAACATAAGATACAGAACTTTGATACAAGATACAGAAGACTGACACAAGATACAGAAGTTTGTTACAGAACTTTGATACAAGACAGAAAATTTTGATATAGAAAAAGACGAATGGAATTTGTCGTTCCTGGTGATCCTTCTTGGGTATTAAGGAACCCTCGATCGCGTCCCAGCGTCGTTATCCGGTACATTTAAATAATTGCGAGTCGCCGGGTGTCGTTTTAGCAACGATAATTTATAGTAGCGATTCGCTCGGCTCGGCACCCGTGGCGAATTCCGCCGGTGCGGTGCTTCCTGCGCCTCGAATGTAATCGTCGCCGTTGCGTATCCAGTCGGATTCATCCCTCGCGTCACGCGGGGCTTCTTTCATCGCCGCCAGGAGGGTGAACTTAAGCCCCGCCGGTGTCTCATCTACTCCCGTCCTGACATTCCTATCTCTGACAGACCCGCTTGTTATGATTGTCTCCTCGCACGTAAGACGCCATTTCTATCAGAGATCGATAACAAGCTTGATTGCCATAAGTCCTCAAATAATTGTGAACATTAATTAATATAAAATATAAATTAATTAAATCTTATGGTTTATACAATAAACATAATTATGACAATTATTATTTAATAATATTTAATAACATCTTTATAACAAATATAATTTTCTGCAATATATAAGAAAATTATTGGAGGGCTGAGAAAGGAACAGTGTGACGAATCTTGGGATCCTTTTAGGCTACAGATTTCCTTGGATCTCGGATTCGTCATCGATATAAAAATGGATCAGACCTGCTCGCAGCCCTAGTGATTCGAATTATCCTCGGGATTAATGCGAGGGTGCTTTTCTACGTGATCCTGAAATTTTATGAACGCGATTCGTCACAGCCTAAATCGGTCATCGGCTTCCAATGGCAAACAACTAAAGCTCCACAAAATTAGCCAATTCTCGGGTCAACATCAGACCGGAAGTTGAATAAAAATCAAGGAATATTATTTTATTTAAATTATTCATCATTTGTTATACGATTTATTATATAATTATCATTATTTATTAAACAGTGTAAAGAATGTTTTTTATAAAAAATAATTTATGCCATTTGGCGCGTGGGAGGAGGTAATAAAAAATGTAACAAGGTTAAACGGATTACTGTACTTCTTGCTGAAAGTATATAACGCAGGTTAAGCGTGCGTTTTGTTAACTTGTTTTCGAGCAGCTCATCAAGAGTTGGTTCGTATTTTCCTGGTAACAAGTGAGCGAGGACGGAAGGGGGGGGGGAGTGAGTTAGGTTAGGGGTAGACAAAGAGCGGGCGCTAGGGATAAGAATGCAAATTGAACTTAGCTCGTTTGCATAATTCAATCATTTATGCCATCCAGCCGATCGATAATGCGAGAAGTTGCATAATACATTTTTTATTAACCGGCCCAGAGCAGGTAGACCCCCCCCGTTGGCCATCAAACATGCAATAAATTTCCGCGGAACGTAAATGTTTCACCGGGCCCGACAAATCTCGCCGTCGGTACTAAAACCGCAATTTCCGGTCGCTACATAAATGTCGAAAATCCTGTAAACGACGTTTTAATTAGAGACGACCGACCGCCCGGCTAAACACCGCGACGTCATTTGCGCAACGGCGTCAATTATCATTTAAATAGTTCACGTTAAATTACACGCGGGACGCAGCCGGGCGGTGTTTCATAATTTTCACTCTCTGACGAATTGTTTACCAGCCGATCGGCCGAGGATAATGAGTTTACCTGCGATCGATCTTGTCTCTCTTTATTTCTCGTTATCCAACGATTTTTATATGTCCGCAAATAAAACGAGAACTCCCCCTATTTCGATGCTCTGATTCAGACTTTACTGGTTGCCAGGCCGACTAAATTAGGTAGTAACAGTACCACACTGACTGTGTGGTTATCTTGAATTGCCTTCTGTTTTTGATTCTTTCTTCCTAATAGTCTTAAAATGTTCTTTGTGTAGTGATTTTCTTGGAAATCTACCACAAAAATCACAATAATTTGGAAAACCACACTAACTGTGTGGTTTTCTTTGATTGTCTTCTGTGTTTGTGTGGTTTTCTTGAAAACCAATCACAAAAAACACACTAACTGTGTGGTTTTCTTGGATTGTCTACCGTTTTTGTGTGGTTTTCTTGGGAACCAGCCACAAAAACCACAATAACTTCGAAAACCACACTAACTGTGTGGTTTTCTTGGATTGTCTTCTGTCTTTGTGTGGTTTTCTTGAAAACCAATCACAAAAACCACACTAACTTGGAAAACCACACTAACTGTGTGGTTTTCTTGGATTGTCTTCTGTCTTTGTGTGGTTTTCTTGGAAACCAATCATAAAAACCACACTAACTTGGAAAACCACACTAACTGTGTGGTTTTCTTAGATTGTCTACCGTTTTTGTGTGGTTTTCTTGGGACCCACCCACAAAAACCACACTAACTGTGTGGTTTTCTTGGATTGTCTTCTGTCTTTGTGTGGTTTTCTTGGAAACCAATCATAAAAACCACACTAACTTGGAAAAAAAACACTAACTGTGTGGTTTTCTTGGATTGTCTACCGTTTTCGTGTGGTTTTCTTGGGAACCAGCCACAAAAACCACACTAACTGTGTGGTTTTCTTGGATTGTCTTTTGTCTTTGTGTGGTTTTCTTGAAAACCAATCATAAAAACCACACTAACTTGAAAAAAAAACACTAACTGTGTGGTTTTCTTGGATTGTCTACCGTTTTTTGTGGTTGTCTTCGGAACCAGCCACAAAAACCACACTAACCGTGTGGTTTTCTTGGATTGTCTTCTGTCTTTGTGTGGTTTTCTTAGAAAACAATCACAAAAGTCACACTAACTATGTGGTTCTCTTGGGAAACAACCACAAAAACCACAATAACTTGGAAAATCACACTAACTGTGTGGTTTTCTTGAATTGTTTTCTGTTTTCATGTGGTTTTCTTGAAAACCAACCACAGAAACCGCACTGTGTAGTTTTTTTAGAAACTACAGACTAAAAACCACAGCCCTGATGGCATCAACTGAAATTGCTGAGTATAACCAAAGTTGAAAGGCAGTAAAAGAATTTGTTACAATAGGAGTAAATTGAAAATAGTCGGTGTTACCAACTGAAATGTTCTCCCCCCAATTATCATCAGGATATATTCAATGTTAGAGGGGATGTACATCTAATCAGACACCACAGGCGGGTGAATCTGTGGCCAGTTTATAAATTGGACCCTCCTTGTGTATGCTGATGGAGGTCTAGATAGAAGGGGGGCTGGAATCAATGTGATGGAACTCAGAATTAGGAGAGGAGAGTCATGAGACGGGGAGAAGTAGATTTCAATCATCCCTAGGGGATTCTCAGGACGTAGCTACTACCCCGGGTGCCTTCATGACTCCCGTGCTATGACGACGTTCCAATCGATTCAATTTTCTCAGATAAAAATTATAACCGACTCCTTTATTATTTTGACCAGCCTACCGTTCTAATTGAGGACGAGAGCGTAATTGGCGAAGGGGCCAACGTCTAGGGGGTGAGCTTTTGTTCTGTATTCGACAATCATAGTCAGTATAGACATTGACGTATTAAAAATTATAGGAAAAATCATATAATTAATAATTATATTTATTTATTATTAAGAATCAAAATTGTTTATTGCAAGAAATGACCTCTGACCTCTCAGACTCTACTACCCCCTGTATTACAG
>NW_017174432.1:129092-133844 GCF_001652005.2 Ceratina calcarata | reverse complement strand
GGGGGGCGGTCGAGGGACAATGGGCGTCCGGGCCCCAGCCTCGAATTCATAATCCTCGCTCCTACGGCACCGCACAATGATCCAAATATGTTTTCTGTATAACAAAACGCTTTTATAAATGTTTATCATCAATTTAAATATTATCTGATGCGGGTGGCATTCGCCCCGGGGGCGCGGGCTACTGAATCGACGCCCGTACTCCCGCTCTCTCCCGGTACGGATGAAGAATGGCTCCGAGATTTTTCACTGCCTACCGCAGACCGCTTTTACGTCTTTCAGCTTTCGCCTCATACCAGAAGTCAAGACGACGACTTCTTCTTCCCCCTTCCTCTCCCCAACTTCTCTCAGTCTTCTTCTTCTTCTTCTTCTGGCTCCCTCGCTCACGAATGAATTAGACCGGGGAAGAGCAAACTCTCCGCAGTCGATGAACGCTCACTTTTTACGGTCGGTACCTCTTTGTGCGAACTCTTTCATATTAATCTTGGGGCCCTATCGATACCGGATATCGCGAACTTTTACGTGACAATAGGCACCGCGTTATAAACGGTATCTTGACATCTGAATTTCAAGATACTCCAAGCTTCAAACCTTTGCTAGTCTATTTTTGTTTTACTGCACAGATGTCAAGTTCATTTCCATGTCACTGAGGATTAACAGCGACCAGCTGAAAGCTACAAGTATTTAAGATGACATCTAAAGAACATATCTAAATGTGACTGAAGACACCTAATCGTTAATTATTAAGTCTTCAAGCTGACAGTATCAGAATGAGGAACATTAGCAAAATGTCTATCATTTAGGGTCTTTCAGTTGAGTGAGTGGACATTGTGGATGTGTCAGTCCTTCAAGGAAATTATGAAAGGAGGGTGTAATATTAATTTAATGGAGGATATAATAATAATTTTAAGCCATAACTTCAAATAGTGTCTTTGAGGACCTTCAGTGGACATAGGCTAGTCTTCAGAGTCATTACTTGATCTTAAGATCGTCTTAAGCATTTGCTATCCCTGTCTATCCCATGTTTCCTGTCTCGTACAGGAAATTGGGACTTAAGCAACAACTCTGAATACCACAAATCGATATAGGATCGACGCAATAGCGTTAAATGAAGGATCGTATCAATCATTCCATAAACCACTATACCCATAGAACTGTTATGACAATCTCCTCCCACGTGAGACTTCGACGACTCTTTGGTTTCTTGCTGGAACCAGAGTAGACGGTCCCTCGTTTTTCTGCTGGCCATCCTTATTGTGGCTCATTACTGCACGCAGGATGTTCCACGCCGGCGAAAGGTTTGTCCGAACGGATAAACGAGCCGAATGCCAGGTGCCGGCAATAGATTACCAGCGTTCGAGGCCAACGGCAAAAAGTAAGTTACGACCGGCCGCTTGTCAACGGTAATGGTAATGGCGCGAGGAGCTCTTACCGTCATAATCGGATGACAAGGCCTCCTCGCGAGGAATCCTTTCCGCGTCGCCGCACGCACAATTGACCGGATAGAAAACCGCAGTTGCGTGACTCTCGTTACTCGGATTCAATCCAACCGAAGAGCACAACTCTCCCTCTCTCTCATCCTGGAACGCAGTTTTTAATCTCATTTCAATAATTGTAGTAATTAAGTCGTAGAATCCGTAGAAGCGATGGACAGGTCGTTTCAATGACATATTCGGATAAGTTTGTTAATAGTCGAAGTCTTACGAAGGGCCATTAAGCGGTTGATGCGCGATAGGATCGGCGCGTAAACTACTTACTTGCCGTAGTTAAACGGGGCGGTAGGTAGGGGGGGGGAGGGTTAGGAGGGCACGGGGCCTTGCATCAGAGGACTAATCCACTTACGTAGCCTTTGGTGCATGCACGCATATGCATCGGTGAACGCGCGGCATTCATGCAGGGAGCCGAGCGAATGGCAGTCCCGGTACAGCGATCAACGCTTCGGCGAACGCACAGGGGTTCAAGCCCGACGCGAGGAATGTCAAGCAGCCGAAAATCCTCCGGCTCCTTTGTGAGATTACCGTGATAAAGCCACCGACATCCAACCTAGCCACCCACTCGCTCTACGCCGTGAACCTGCGCCCGGTATTCCGCCACCCCCGCTGCACGCCTCGATTATTCACCATCGATATATCCGATAGAGATTCTCGATCGACTGCCCACGGAGGGCCTAGCCATCTATCGAGCCTCGTTTTTATACTCCGGTTCTGATTAAATTGCGTTGTCCTTCGTTTCGTCTAGATTCGTCCCAGTCTTAAACTGGCCACTGGGTATAATTGTTATAATTAATATATAATGATAATAGTAAATACAAGTATATAAGAAGGTTATCTAAATCTAAATTGCAAATCGTACACTGGAATTTTCTAACAGAATTTTTATAGCATAATATAAAACCTAACACAATGGCAAAAACCACACAAGTGGTTTTATGCGACCAATGATGTACTATAATAAATCATACTATAAATGACGTAGTACATATCGATCAGATCACAATCAGTACGAATCAGATCCAAACCAATATGAATCACACAGTAAATCATGTAAGAAATCATGCAGAATTGTAAATCACGCAAAAACCCATATTGCGTTTTGTTTTTC
This sequence comes from Ceratina calcarata, assembly GCF_001652005.2. Taxonomy (NCBI): domain Eukaryota; kingdom Metazoa; phylum Arthropoda; class Insecta; order Hymenoptera; family Apidae; genus Ceratina; species Ceratina calcarata. Next base: position 131,246 of record NW_017174432.1, on the reverse strand, counting down.
CAGCATCGATTCTTGATTGGTGTAAAAAAAATTCGGTTGTCGCGATACAAATGAAAATATTAGGACGTTCTCAAGACCCGAGGCTCGTGTCTACACGCTTTGTTTCTTTTATCGATTCTCTGCGGGTTTTACTGTCCAATGTGTACCCTGATCGCGGTCAGCCCGGAGTCCCTCGCTCCTGGGAAACTTCCACGACGGCCATTCTCTCCGCGTAGGCATGAAACGCGATACAAAAACTTGCGGTGAACCGATTCTTCGCGAAAAGATCGGCCAGCTGTGGGACCTGCGAGGAGTCGCGAAACCAGGGTATCGTGTTCGCCAATTCGGTCGATGACGCAGGTTCCTCAGACGAATTAAATGAATTCCTGGGAATAGGAAGGACAAGTATTAAACCCAGTTAAATTATATAAGTCCATGTAACAATTGTTAATGTACAATAATTATTATAATGTTTCAATTAATTCTTATAATAGTATTAAATGTTTAATACCTAAACCTAGCCTAACCTATTAGAATCTTCTTATCCACGATTTATGTTAAACGAAAATGTGAGAAGTTTTGAAATTCTGGAATAATGAATTTTCCTTTCGATTTGACGACCATTAATTCCTGTTGCTAGCGGTTGCTATTAAAAGGTAGATAGGGAGGGTTAATCGTGGAATTAAAAAAATGTTTGTAACATAAATTTGTATGAGATTCCGTAGCGAGGAAACAGAGTTTTCTCGGATGGGAAAGAAATTGGTAGAAGGCTTTAGGATGGTGGAACAGTATTTCCCTTGAGATGGATGAAAAAGGAGGTACGGACGGAGAGTTGCCCGGATAAATGGACGTCATCCGTTGAACCACTTGCCCGACGAACTACATAACTCACGGAATCGCTGTTCCCTCATATACATCGAATTAGACAAGCCTATTTATTAGCCACTCCTACGCACGTTTAATGGTATTAAATAAAGACGTATGGAAAATGAAAAATGGCGAACAATCGTGAATTTCTATACATAAGTCTCGTATGATTTTGTACATTAGAAGATTGCTCGAGCAATGTTAGAAAAATTATATTAGAAGCATTTACGAACAGGAAGCAGAAAGGAGCTACGTAAATTCTGAAAACAGAGGCGCGCAGTGATTGAAAGAATTTGTATCGGGGCGCGTGGAATCGGTGCAAACACGCGAACGGTGTGATTCGATTCTGGACGTGGATGAAAGGGGATTCGGAGCGCGAGAGTTGTTTTCCGTTCGGTAACACGAGTTATTCTTCGCATCGTAGCGCGGCTCGGCACGAAATTCCTGACAAATCGAGTGGCGCGAACACGCGTGTTTACAATCGTCACGATTGCCCGGCTGAGAGAGAGAGAGAGAGAGAGAGAGAGAGGATGAGAGGGAAAAAGCGTGGAGTGTATCGATGGGTGAGGGAGAGGTCGTCGTGCTCGTTAATTGAAACGAAAGGCAAGGAGAGCTTTCGAGTTATCGGGTTGATTGGCGAAACGCGAGCTTCGATACGCCAGCAACGACGTAGCGAAAAATGGGATACAACTTTATTCCCGGCGACTAAACCCTCTCCTCCTCTCCCCCCCATCGTTCGAGAATCATACATCATAGGCGCACGCGAGCGTGGAAAACCGTGACGCCCGCGTCGGAATCATCGCCGCAAGATAACGACTCGAGATGCATTCTATTTGATAGCAGCACGTCTGCTGGCCAGTCACGAAACCCCATATTTTCCAGCAACAATACTGTTATTATTGTTGTTGTTGTTGCTGTCGGACAATTACTGTTGTTGTTATTGCCAAGCAATTATTGTTCCTGTTGCTGTTGTCGTTGCTGTTGTTCTTGTTGTTGTTACTGATGCTGCTCTTCTTGTCGTTGTTGTTGTCGTTGCTGCTGTCGTCGTCGTCGTCGTCGTCGTCGTTGTTGCTGTTGTTGTTGTTGGTGCTGTTGTTGTTGCTATTGCAATTGCTGTTGTTGTTGTTGTTGCTACTGTTATTGTCGTTGTTGTTGTCGTTGCTGCTGTCGTCGTCGTCGTCGTCGTCGTCGTTGTTGCTGTTGTTGTTGTTGGTGCTGTTGTTGTTGCTATTGCAATTGCTGTTGTTGTTGTTGTTGCTACTGTTATTGTCGTTGTTGTTGTCGTTGCTGCTGTCGTCGTCGTCGTCG
>NW_017174432.1:127204-128976 GCF_001652005.2 Ceratina calcarata | reverse complement strand
CTCATATACATCGAATTAGACAAGCCTATTTATTAGCCACTCCTACGCACGTTTAATGGTATTAAATAAAGACGTATGGAAAATGAAAAATGGCGAACAATCGTGAATTTCTATACATAAGTCTCGTATGATTTTGTACATTAGAAGATTGCTCGAGCAATGTTAGAAAAATTATATTAGAAGCATTTACGAACAGGAAGCAGAAAGGAGCTACGTAAATTCTGAAAACAGAGGCGCGCAGTGATTGAAAGAATTTGTATCGGGGCGCGTGGAATCGGTGCAAACACGCGAACGGTGTGATTCGATTCTGGACGTGGATGAAAGGGGATTCGGAGCGCGAGAGTTGTTTTCCGTTCGGTAACACGAGTTATTCTTCGCATCGTAGCGCGGCTCGGCACGAAATTCCTGACAAATCGAGTGGCGCGAACACGCGTGTTTACAATCGTCACGATTGCCCGGCTGAGAGAGAGAGAGAGAGAGAGAGAGAGAGGATGAGAGGGAAAAAGCGTGGAGTGTATCGATGGGTGAGGGAGAGGTCGTCGTGCTCGTTAATTGAAACGAAAGGCAAGGAGAGCTTTCGAGTTATCGGGTTGATTGGCGAAACGCGAGCTTCGATACGCCAGCAACGACGTAGCGAAAAATGGGATACAACTTTATTCCCGGCGACTAAACCCTCTCCTCCTCTCCCCCCCATCGTTCGAGAATCATACATCATAGGCGCACGCGAGCGTGGAAAACCGTGACGCCCGCGTCGGAATCATCGCCGCAAGATAACGACTCGAGATGCATTCTATTTGATAGCAGCACGTCTGCTGGCCAGTCACGAAACCCCATATTTTCCAGCAACAATACTGTTATTATTGTTGTTGTTGTTGCTGTCGGACAATTACTGTTGTTGTTATTGCCAAGCAATTATTGTTCCTGTTGCTGTTGTCGTTGCTGTTGTTCTTGTTGTTGTTACTGATGCTGCTCTTCTTGTCGTTGTTGTTGTCGTTGCTGCTGTCGTCGTCGTCGTCGTCGTCGTCGTTGTTGCTGTTGTTGTTGTTGGTGCTGTTGTTGTTGCTATTGCAATTGCTGTTGTTGTTGTTGTTGCTACTGTTATTGTCGTTGTTGTTGTCGTTGCTGCTGTCGTCGTCGTCGTCGCCGTCGTCGTTGTCGTTGTTGTTGTTGTTGTTGTTGTTGTTTTTGTTGTTATTGCTGTTGTTGTTGTTGATAAAGGGTTTAGGATAGACGAAGGACAGCAAGAAGAGTCGACTTGTTGTTCAATGAAAGAATAGGATTTTTCCGAGGTTTTCTACGTAGGAGAATGATTGCTATTGCTATCGGTCGAGGAGATTTCATTAGGTGCACGCTGTTTGGGAACGCGTTGCCGTGTGAAGGAACGTTGGCTAAACTCTTAACAACGCGATTACACGAGGCCGGATTAATAATTTAACCGGACACTGTGCCGTGCAACACGATTCCGCGAGCACGCCTGCACGACATAATCGATATTTCAGTTCGAACAACCAGCCTTCGGTACCGTTCATCCCCTTCTGGGATTTAACCCCCTCGAAATACTGCAGTTTAACAATGCAGTTTAACCGCCGCTACTGTTTGCCTTTATTTGCTCATTTACTGTGAAACTACTAGATTTGCTTTCAGGTTTCGATGTCCCATCCGTTGTGTCATGGCTTCTTCAGCTCTTCTCATTTTGCTAACACTTTTTTATTCATCCTCAAACCCAATTTGACGAATCGCATTCATGCTTTTTGCAATGTGCGGTTTATTTA
>NW_017174432.1:79949-124955 GCF_001652005.2 Ceratina calcarata | reverse complement strand
TTGATACAGGATAGTCCATGCAGGTTTTTTTACTATTCCTTAAATACAGTTTTATTCTCATTGTTGCAGCGATAGTTCTGGTTTCAAACGATTTCTATCTAAAGTTTGTACCTCACGGACCATCGAAGAGAAACGTTCTGTTTCCGCATTCGAATGCGGAAGACAGAGACACATATTTGCCAATTTTGAAATGTTTGGGAACATTTCTATATTGTTTGAGCACTTCATTGATTGTATTTTAGTCCAAAATTGTACTGGCTCTAATTTAGACAGATCGTCCACTTCATTTTCTTCAATGAGCTGTCCGAGCTGACACCACTCATACCAGGTATCCATTTCCTCAATTTTCCATTTGAATTTTCTGAATATCGAATCTAATTGGCCTAAGTATTTGTTCTTTTGCAGAGCATTTTTTGGTAGCAGAAAAGATAAGTCGCGTATGAAGTTGTTCTGGAACGGCAGTCTTTCAACTGTTTCTTGGAAAAGTTCTTGATAATATTGTAAGCAATTATTGTAGAAAGCTGTTATTTTCTCTTCTTTCTCTTCCTCCGTTGATGAGGTGAATTCACAAAGGGTACTTCGTGCACCTGGCCCGACGTTAATTTTATCTGATGGTAATAAATATTCTGCATTATACGGATCTACTGTATATAAGTCGTTCCTTCGTGCAACTTCAGGTTGCATAAAATTTGATGCTACGTTTGTTAGAAACTTTGTACACTGGAAATATAAACAGTGTACTTGTACGTCGTTCGTTTGGAAACGAGCGTTGAAATTCGCGGACGCCTCGAAGACATAATTCAAAAACTCCAAGTACGCCTTCGTTAGTGGATACTTCATCCTGCTAAATATGATTTCTTCCAAGCTCGTCCCGGGAAATGATGGATCTGCCTCTGTACACGCTTCTACAGCGAAATATGTGTAAAGAGCATTCCATTGCTTTCGAACTGTTTCGACACATTGTGACATTGCCAGCCATCTTGTTGTCGAAGGTTGTAGGAGCTTCTGTTTTGCTATGTACATTATCTCCAAATGAATGTCTTCCAAACTTTGCTGTTTTATAGGGCTTGTATTGAAGTACGTGTACAATGAATATAACAAATATTCCACGTGCCGCGGCAACTTCTCACATGCATTGCAGGCTGCCAGGTGAATGGAGTGGCATATATCTGGTAAAACGACAACTTCTGAATCGTTTTCTGCCAGCAGCCGAGAAACGAATGAATTATCTTTCTCCACCATTCTACTTGCATTGTCAACAGAAATGCCAATGACGTTCCTCACTGGAACCTTCTTTGAAGTAGATGGAGTCATGACACTGGTGTCGCTGTCGCTGCTCTCATGACCTGTTTTTCACAGATTAATAATATAAATTATTAAAGTGCANTAACGAAAACAACAAAATAACGGGTAACAAGAACAATATTGAACAGAAATAGGAAATCGCACATCGAAATGTATAAGCCTGGCACCCAAACTCAAATGAGAAGGATTCAGCGCTGCGTTCGTCTACGCCACGCTTGGCTTGGCGCTACTATCGACATCGACGTTGCCAACTTGACAAGATGTATAGCCAAAATAAGCCTACAAATTTTGAAAATCACTGACCATGCCTAGCGTCAGAGAGAAACTCTCTGCTCCCATCAAGTACCAGTCCCCATGGTGTAAAAACATAAGGTGTGTTCTTGCGCATCTATTTGAACATCCATCTCTACACGGACACTTCCACTCGTTGGCCATTCTGGATTTCTAACCAATCACGCTTCATATTAAAACAGAGCTAATTTTAAAATCGTAAACATGTCAAAAATTAGGTTCTCGGAGTGTAATATATATGCGTGCAATAGGTCATCGTACTTCAAAAATGGCCGATGAGTGGAAGGCGCAAACAGCGACACATTTGAACCAGGGTTGAGATATTTTTACCCACGGCCGGAAAGTGGGGACGACGCGACCATGGTGGGGACCATAACGCTGCGGAGAGCTTCGCGAACGCGCATGAGCACGCATGAGGGGAATAGTAGTGGGGATCGAAATACGGGCGAAAAACAGGGGAAGCGAGCGTCGTGGGTAAAAATATCTCAACCCTGATTTGAACACGGCGGAAGAACACACCTTATGTTTTTACATCATGCCAGTCCCCACCATGGTCGCGTCGCCCCCACTTTCCGGCTGAGGGATAAATTATGAGAACCCTGGGACCAGGCGGACTATCAAGGGCCGAACAGGCCAAAGTATCATATTTCTCGTTATCGCAAAGCCCACTCGGCCCGTAGTGGAGGGACCTCAAACGATTTTAGTATAGGCACCAAACCACATTGGATTATTTGTCAGCCAATATTGCCGGCTTGCCGCAGATATTGGAGGCAAGCGGGTACGCGGTCATGAACGCTAGATGGCGCCACGTGCAACCCCAAAATCGTTTGAAGTATGTGTACATACATATAGCACAGCACATGCCACGTGGTGAATAGCTCTTGTATTTTCTTAATAATACGAGACCTTCAAAACAGGTTTCTCTTTCGATCGATTAAATCTAAAACCACGAAAAAGAAAATCAGCACTCTCTCAATGGGCTCTAAGAAACGGCTTGTCAGGGTCGCTAAGATTTGCATTTGCCGGTGCATTTGCGACGTCCGGGGCTCGGAGATACGATGAGGATCTAACAGGACTCGAGACTCTGAATGACTCGGAATCTGCAGATGATCCATAGGCAAGGGGTGTCGTATGTTCGTAACGGTTCTCCCGTTCTTTCGTGTTCTTCGACCCTCCTCCTAGTTTCATGAATAAAAGATCCTTGAATAAAACATCAGTTTGTCCAGTCGCTGGATTTATGTAGTACTACAGCGAGTCGAGATCGTCCAAAGTTCATACGGCTCTTTGGATGAACGTGTTAAAAAGTGAGTCCCGTGTATGCATAGACATAGACATCAGATATAACCAGAATGAAAATCACGTGATCATGATCACGCTATTATTGCTATTATAGTGATCGATCAGTTCAGTAATCCAGTCGATCGTTAGACTTTTACTATCAATCGCACACGTAGTAATTCCCTTAAGTCAACGGTCGAATTTTCATATTTTTCAGCAGTTTACCAGTCGGCATTTCATTCGAGAGTTATAACTTGATTGATTACGTTAAAAAAAAATGGACATTACATGGGAGGATTTTTATGCCAAACATCAGAAACCTCAGGATTTCGATCAGAGCGTAACGTTAATGAAGGAATTTGTAAAACGACAGTTGAACAGAGATGACAAAGTGGTCTTAGTGACAGTGAGTGTTACACACCGCATTTTATAATAAAGTATTTAAGTGTACATGTAGATTACTGTAAAACAAACGAAGAGAGTCCTAAGATCAGCAGGCATTCATTTTATAGAGCGGTGGTACGACAATTCCTTTAGAACGCAATACTGTAAGATTCGTTGACAATTTTAGTGCCGGAACGAGAGGATCCGTGTCCGCGGAATATTTTTTAGAAAATGGATATGCTGTCATTTTTATGTATAGGTACTTACCTTCCAGTAGCAAACGATTAAAATGCTGGTAAATGCGATGTACTTATGCTGCGTTTTCTGTGTTCCAGAGCCAATTCTCTGGAACCGTTTTCCAGACACCTTAAGGGACAGAAGCTTTTAGATATGTTGGAAATGAATGACCACGATGGCAAAACCACGCTTACAGGTATATTTCCTTTACAGGTATGTGACCTGTTGAGTGACACAAGACGAACTCCCTTAATTCCCTTGACAATTATTCGTAGTCGCTCCACAATACGTGTCTAACTTGACAAAGATATTATGCAGATACAAGGAAGCTCTAAAGCAAGATAAATTACTGCAAATAACTTTTACTACTCTCTCCGAGTATCTTTGGCTTCTTCGCGCTGCTTGTCAGACGCTGGCTTGCATGAAGGAACAGGCGATCTTATACCTAGCGGCTGCAGTCTCAGATTTCTATATTCCATCCAACGAACTGGTACGTACGTATACGAATACCGCACGATCAAAGAAAAATGATTTGAATCGTTAAAACGTGGAGTTGAAAATGGTTCTTCAATTTTCAGTCTGTTCATAAAATTTCGTCCAGCACAGCTCCCACGATATCCCTTCACTTGGTACCGAAAATATTGGCCCCTCTAGTGAGCTTGTGGGTCCCAGAGGCTTTCGTCGTATCATTTAAATTAGAAACCGACGAAAGCCTCTTAATTTCGAAAGCGAGAGGCGCGCTGAACAAGTATAACCACAATGTAAGTAACGTCTGATCGATAATATATTTTTCTGCATACTAAAACGAACTTCTTGTAGTTAGTCATAGCCAATATGCTGCACACTCGGAAGCAACAAGTAACGTTTGTAAGTCGAGAGAGCGATTACGTTCTTTCCCTCACCGATGAACAGCTGAGCAAGGGTGAAGAAATCGAACGATTGATCGTACGTTCTCTCATCGAGAAGCATGAAGCTTTCATACGATCCGTCCGTAAAAAGTAATTGATACACACACACACATTGTCCATGTACATAAGTACAATTTACAAAGGTATAAAGATGCATTTAAACGAGTAAAATATATTATAAAATAAATATCGAACAACCAGGCTGTTTCTTCGGTGTTGATCGATGATGCACCCCGACTATACCCACCGTAGTCATCCATTATTTACACGTCGAATGTAAGTCGAACCGGGTAAGCATGTTGGAAAAATCGTGTACCGCTTCGAACCAGCGTTTCGCGGTTCCGTTGAACTCGAGGATATCTGATCGTCTGATCGGCTTTTGACTCGATTCTAATTCTTCAAGCTCGATATGTGCATATTAATTTTATCGATCAACTGTCTGTCCGTAGTTGGTTCGCATTGCGCCAATAAGAAAGACAATGCGGTGACATCCTTCTGTTCGATGGCGACTTGAGTAGCTTCGTTCAACATTCTGCAAACACATATCAATGATCTCGTTGTCTCATTAACGATCGATCGATCGTGAACACTCACTTCAGTCTGACCAAGTATTTCACTTTTAATTCGTCCCTCACTCTGGGTAAGTATTTCTTCGCTTCCCTTTCTTCGTTATACTTCAAACACTGATCTATAAACGGCTGGAACAATTAAATAGATTTTTTCCATCTTTCCTAGTCCACGGTACAAGACAAATCGTAAACGCTCGTCAACGTAATACATACCTCGTAGCCGACGGGAGATCTTTTGCTCTTGGATAATTTCTCCAAATCGCTCCACATACCCTGTTCGGCCAGACACTGGATTCGTAACCACCAATACCTAGTAGAATTTACCAATTGAAATGCAGAGAATACGTACGAACAAGTCGACGTTCTACATCGAACTCGTTGAATTCGCGAACTTTCGTACTAGCAGCGCGTACCTTCGATCCGGTATACGGTATTCCGATTTCAATTTGTCAGCCAGCTTCAACATGTTGTTCAACAGTAACAACTTCACAGTGTCGTGAAGTGGTTTTCCAACTACTGGTTCGCGTACCGTGTCCTGCAGGGATCTTTGGTATCGCAACAGTTTGATCTGTTCATCTGTCAAACTCGCATTAGTATCGCTGCGTGCCAATTTAAAATTCTCCATTGCCGATTGTAATAACGCCTCCCTCGACATCGTGTTCTAAGGAGCATTACGATCTGTCAGGAGGAGATCCGAATCGCAGTTACGTATGTTTTGTGTCGTCGGTACAAACCTTCCTTTGGTAACTCTCGGTAATGAACCATATCGCTTGAGAATGAAAATCGTCGTACTGATTATAAATGTCGCGCAGCGTTTCCCGATTATGATTCTGACAATATTTCACGTACAGGGCCATTGCCAAAGGGCAGTGCATTATGGACATCTGGAAGGGGTAATCGCGCAGAAAGATAGTTCATGGATTATTCAAACGGAACGTCTCTGTTATCTCTAATAGTAAAAGAATTACCTGAAAATCGCCGAGTGGCATATTTTCCCTGAGGTGCAGTATTACCGTGTAAACTAAATCTGTGTTTCCGCTTTCAACGGCTTTACGTAGAGCTGCTCTTTCCTCGCCGAGCGTCAATAACAGTGGTACTTGTTGATGCGCGCGGGGTTCGTAATCTATCAGCTAATAATCACACAGAAAATATCGAAAATAACTGAGATCAAGGCTTGCCATCCGTACTAATTTACCTTGATAGCCAACTGTTTTCGACCGCAATCGGCTGCCCTCTTCGCGATCTCGCTGTAAGAAACACCAGGCGCGTAACCCAATTTATCGGCTATCTCCTCGGCTATTTGTCTCTTGTCCAGCTGCGTCTGTTTCACCTATTCGAAGAGTGCGTGATAGTTAACGCGTTTAAGAGGACAATCGGGAACAGTGACTACTGACGTACTTTGTAGCAAGCCCAATGAGCTAATATTCGACTTTCTCCTTCGATCTCCGGTAGCTGAAGGTGCCGCGCGATATGTATGCTCAAGTAATAGTGTCGTCTCGCGACTAGCCTGTCCAACAATACCTGACTCGTGAGAACGGTGAATCTATCGTTGTTGAGGAAACGTCGTCTCATACGAAAGCCACAGCATCAAACGACGTAGCGCCGAACGACGTTTAAAAAAAGGATACTGTGTGTACGTGAGAGGTATCCCGATCGCAGGGTGTCTCACCGCGTTTAAAACTCTCAACGTTCGACACATATTTACGTAATAGTCGGGGTTGACAGTTTTACTGAATCCTTTCCCAAATTTCGCGGCCTACCAGTAGAAGTAAAAATACGATCGTACGGTGCAAAATTTAGAAATAGAAACGTGTAACGTACGTAACCGTAACGTAACCGTTACCGTACGTAACCGTAAACGTAACGTGTACGTACCCTCATTAATAGTTTTTGCGTTTCGTAGCCGAATTCGTGGCTAGCCCCGTCGATACAAGTCCTTATCGCCGTGTCCAAGTTGTCTCTCACCATGTCCATGTACGTATCGGCTTTGTGACTCCTCTTTTGAAACTGCTTCGAGGCTTCCAGCAGATAGGACGCAGGGTCCATCGAATTGATTCGGAATATCTTTTGAACGACGTTCGGTACCTTTTGTATCATTTCGTGCGAAGTCTCGGACAGCACGCGCACGCCGTCGATCTCCGTGACCAGACGTATAGGGCCATCGTAAGCGTACGTTATAGTTTCGGCTGATCGTCCGATCACCATCACGGTACTGTTCCACGTGCATATCACAGCTTCTGTCCCGCACCTGTGTACGAGCACCGGGAACGATTAAAATGGAGCAATGCATTTCTGTGAGACTGCGACGCCTACTGACCACGCCATATCTCCCACCGGCTCTTTCATGCTTGTATAGTGTTCACAATACTTTTCCTTAAAATCTATGGTACCCATGTACAGATGGCCAGTGTCCGTGTAAAGAGCGATATGACGATTGTTTCCAGATACAGCCATAGCGGTCACGGTGTACACTTTATTATGCCTGCTAAAAAGATTATCCTAAAAATAAATACAAAAGTCTGTCAGATTTACATATGAAACCTTTTCTTCCTCATATCTTTCGGCGTTTCATTGTTACAGTGATACTACTTACGTATTGTACTTGAGTCGCATTCTGCGAAGACTGTGGAATGACGAATATTCCGTCTACAGTAGATAATATCACGCGAGTTTCTCTGTCGCAATTGACTAGACACCAACACTCGATAGGCCCGCCGAATCCTTAAGAATAGAATAATAGTTGATTCTCGATCATCGAGAATTAAAAACAACGAGAGAAAGAGATAAACTATTGTACATACTGGGAATTTCTGATATTTGTCTCACTTTCGGTTCAGCTACATTGTTTACCAAGAATATATGATTAGTGGAAGTTAAAACCGCGATGCCAGTCCCGTTGTAACTTTGAAAAAACTTTGCCTCCACGACTTTAGTGTTTTTCACCTTCTAACATACAAAAACGTTTCGGTCAGACTCTTGTAACTGCAAATCCATAATGTTTGACTGTAAAGAAAGTATCGCACATTTCCCATGGTAAATGCATGCTGGTATGTACCGAACATATCATATATATGAATCATGCCGTCGTCCTGTACGCACAGTAGTTCCTCCTGCTGAGACCAGCCAAGGGCAACTAATTGCCCACCGCTCCACTGAAAAGGAAAGACGATGCATATATGCACGTATCGGTCGACGAAGTAGCTTCGACGAAGAGTCTTACTTGCAGCTTGGCCGTCAGTTTCCCGGAAGAAGTGTACAAATATATCACAGGTTTGTTCGATCCCTGAACTTTGACCAACTTGTTAGGATTTCTAGTAACGGCGATAGAGCCACCGTAAGGAGCTGCTACCAATAAATTGTTGTTCGAAACTTCGTGTTGGAAGGACAACGGATAGAGTTCAAACTTCCTGTACGTGGATACATTTTACAAATCGATATCACGAATGCATCTGACAGTAATTACGATCGGTTAACCTCACAGTATCGTTTACCTGAAATATACGTCCCGACCGAAGGGAAACCAGTCGGCAGTTATCATCGCTAACATCTTTCACTATTTAACTAATTAAAATAAAAGACAAAGCTGTATGCACTTCTGGCTCAACTGACAACAACAAACTGAACTGACTGGCGTGCGTGCATGGAGGCTGCGGCTGGCGCCTGAATTGGTGGTGGGACTCCTTTTAGATCATACTTTGAATCATCTATTTACTTACATTCACGTTCGATATTTCGTACGGACTACATTGCAGCTACAGATTACAGACATTATAATTTAGAATTATAGTATTATATTTAAAATTGAATGGAACAGTCGGGTTCATGGTACGCGTAGAAAGCGAAAGATATCTGTTGATTCAAGAGTCAGGAGTCGAGAGAAAGGTAGAGCGGTGCGATTTTAAATTTCATTCGCGGATAAAATGTTCGTGTGTAAGTATCTATATTTAAGTATATACCGTAACGGTTTAGGCAACGAACGGGATGCGATGTTAGTGAAAGGTTGCTCGACAAACATTCCTACGTCCTCGCATACATACGTTCGATCCGCGTCGCGCGTTCTTTTCTCAGGCTGCGTGTGGCGCGTATCGCATACATATGCATGCCCGTACCTGCCGCGACCAGCGCGTATCTACATGCACGCGGAAAGCCATGTATCGCGATCGCGTACCCTCCATACGGGCCACGGGCACGGGTTTTTACCGTTTCCCCTACCTGGGAGAATCGTGAGTCGAGGCGGTTTCTCATTCTCCACTGCAGAGTATACCTACATAAGTAAAGTTGCGAGGACGTGCCCCGTTACCTGTGCGTCCGCGAATATCAGCGAACACTCCATCCTCCGCTGCCGTTCTTTCGCGATCTCGACTTCATTCTTGGTTCCTGTGTAATCGATACCGAACATAGTTCTCAGAGTTCAGAGTTTTCCGTTCCCTTTGAGCGTCTCTCAATCGTTGGTATCGTCGAGTGCGCGAATCTCGAAGAGATAGAGAGAAGCGACGTAGGGCGAGTGTGTCGGAATTCCCGAGAGATCGTCGAAATAAAACGAGCGACGAGAAGCGATATGTATCGAGTCACTTGGTGACCGATCTCGAATCCAAAAGTGTGAGTTTAGGAAAGCTATTAGTGAATCGACCGGTGATCCGGGACAATAATTTTCGGCGATTCAACAGGTGTCGAGCCGTCAAATTTGTACGAACGGTGATGTCACGCTCGAACGAGTAAGGCAAAACAGGGAACATGAGAAGAGCGTAAGTTGCTTGTCGCGGGTAAGAGAAGGAGGCGGGTATCTGTTCCTTTTTTTCCGAAAGGAAACGAGTAAAAGCGAGTAAAAGCGAGCGGATGAAAAAGTATGTCACGCGAGACACGTTGATCGGGTACCACGGAAACGCGGAATTTGTTCGTACTCGGCGATCATATTTGACGGACTCGTTTCGATCGTCACGCGACTTGTTCCAGGGGTGTCGAGACATCGGACACGTGAACGATTACCGATCGTCTCGTCGAGGGTCGAAATTAATCGCCAACGTTGTTCGGTAAAAGTTCGAGACAAAGTTAAGACAGAGGAAACCGTTACGCGAGTTCCTATCCTCGATCTTTCGTTCGGTTCGCTTTTTTCTCCCGGATGACCACCGCCGGCGCGAAGAGAGGAGAGGAGTGGGTGGAGTTTCTCGAACGAGAATGACTGGTCCCGCGTTCGTTTCTAGGTGGCATTTGACGCTGATCGTATGCTCGCTTTCGAACGTCGCCCCGTCGTGGGAAGCGGGAGCGGGATGGATACCGTGCGTCGAGCTGAAACGGGACTTGCACTTACCGTGCAGGTGCTCGATCTCTACGGAGTACAGCCGCTCGATCGAGATGAACTGCGATCGGGCGGTGTTCACGAGAGACACCGTCGAAAGTATGCGAGGCCAGCCGATCGTTTCCATCAGCCAGAGGAATAGCGGATATCAGAGTCTGCCGGAAGACCTGCTCGATTCCGGTTTGAGTCTGCGAAAGCTCGATTTGTCGGGTAATTCGATTCACAGACTGATGGGCAGACTTCTCGGTGCACAGGATCAACTCGAAGAGCTGAGGCTCGCGGATAATCTTCTGGGGGACAGTTTGAATCCCATATTTTCCAGTAACGAGTTCCACGGTATGAAACAGCTCAGGCTGCTCGATTTGTCCAGAAACGGATTGCGGAGTATAGAGGAGGGGATCTTGAAGGGATGCGAGAACCTCGAACTGCTTTACTTGGATGGTAACCATCTGACCGTCGTGCCGACGGCGTCTCTGAAAGGACCCAGGTCGATCAGGGTGGTCTCGCTGTCCGGGAATAATATCGGTTAGCGGAGCGTAAATTAAACGAAACGAATTATGTACGTACGTGTAAATAGTTGGACGCGTTCAACCGAGACGTTGCTGTTGCAGGATCGCTTCCACGAGCCGCTCTCTCGATGATAGGCGAATCGCTGTTGCGGCTAGATCTGAGCGCGAATGAATTGTCTCACATGGAAGACGGTGCTCTCTCGGGCCTCGATCAGTTGCTCCTGCTGAACCTCTCCCGCAACGATCTCGTCCGTTTCAACAGCGACGTCTTCAAAGGTGTGGAACTTGTTGAACGAACGAAACGCGGTTTCTGCCTGCCTCGGTGATACGCGACGTCGATTCTAACGATTGTGATCGCATCGTTTCAGGGGCTTACAACTTGTTGCAGTTGGACCTGTCGAGTAACTTACTCCAAGAGTTCCCTGTCAGTGCGTTGAGACATTTGACAGATCTGAAATTTCTCAATATTTCGAACAACTTGATCGGCGTAAGTACGTCCCGACGCGTCCCGGTGTACCTTCCGTGGCTTGATCGTTTTGTCGATTTTAGGAGATCGAGCAAACTCACTTGTCGACTCTGAAAGAGCTCCAAGTATTGGACCTCAGTCGGAACGACATCGGTCGGTTAGGCGTGAACGCGTTCTCGCGGCTGACCGAACTGACCAGGCTCGATTTAAGTTTGAACGCGTTACGCACGGTACGTACAGAGAGCGTAGGCTTACTTCGACGATCAGTCCGGCTCTTTTGTTCGGATCGTTCATCGTATCGTTACCGTAGATCGAGGAATCGTCGTTCGATGGTCTGAACAAGTTGAAGTGGCTCTCGTTACGAGACAACAACATCCTGCTGGTACCGACGACGGCCCTGACCAGGCTGCCGTCCCTGACTCATCTTCGCATGGAATTCAATCGGATCGCGGCGCTTCCGATCGAGTCGATCGAAGCGATCGCGTCGAACCTCGCGACGTTGGCACTCGCGCGGAACCTGATTCGCGAAATACCGCCCGGGTTGTTCCAGGAATTCGAGAGGCTGGTCAGAGTAGAGTTATCCGGAAACGCGTTGACGAGGCTCACGCGGGACTCATTCCTCGGCCTGGAGGAGACGCTGCTAGAACTGGACGTGTCTTCGAACAAGCTGGCTACGATCGGCGGGCTGCCGTTAAAGCGACTGATCTCTCTGAATCTCGCGGGTAACCGATTGACGAGAATCCCACCTGAAACGTTCGAACATTTGAAGAACGTCAGATATTTGAACCTCAGTTCGAATCCTCTCTTCGGCGGTTTCCCACCGGTGTTTCCCTCGTCCGTGGTCGACCTCGACGTCTCGCGGACTGACTTGAACGTTCTACCGGCTATCTTGCTACGGAATCTGGAGTCGCTCGAGAGGATATCGCTCGCGGACAACCGGCTGGAAAGGATCGAGGAAGGCACGTTCGATCGGCTCGAGAATCTCTCGAGGATCAATTTATCTGGGAACCGCATCGAGTCGATCTCGAACGCGGCGTTCGTCGGTTTGACCGGCCTGTACGAGTTGAATTTACGAGCCAACCAGCTAAAATCGTTCGCCGGCGAGTACTTCGACACCGGGACGGGTCTCGAGATCCTCGACCTCTCGTCGAACCAAATAGATCGGGTGTCGCCAACGGCTTTCGCGGTCCATCCGAGACTGCGATCGCTCGATCTCTCCGACAATAGATTTCTCTACTTTCCCAGCGACCACGTGAAACCGTTGCAGTTTCTCGAGCGACTCGACTTATCTGGCAACGGGCTAAAACGTGTCGCCGAGTTCGCGTTCTCTCAGCTAGGTCGGCTTCGGACGTTGAATCTCGCCGGAAATCGAATCGAGTCGGTCGAGGAGCTCGCTTTCCATAATTCTACGCAGCTACAGTCGATCGATCTCTCCGAAAACGACATCGAGGCGCTCGGCGAAAGGACGATGGAGGGTCTACTGCGCCTTGAACGTCTCGATCTCCGAGAAAATCGGCTGACCTCTTTGCCGGAGACGATCTTCGATCCGAGCAGAGTCCGCTCCGTCGAGAGGATCGATCTCTCCGGGAATCTGTTGAACGAAATTCCGAGCAGGTCTCTCCAGCGACAGACCGCCTCCCTCGTCGGCTTGAACCTTGCGCGAAACAGGATAACCGAACTCACTACTACGAGCCAAGTGGTGACGAGCAACGTGAAGGAACTCGATCTTTCGGGCAATCCTCTCAGCGAGAATGCGATCAGCGCTATTTTGGGAGAAGCAAAGATTCTTCGTACGTTGAATCTGGCCGATACCGGAGTAAAAATGGAACGGTTGGTCGTCAGGCTCGAAACACCTTTCCTCAAGAACCTGAACTTGTCCGGGAACAATCTGCTGGATTTAGATGCGAAGATCTTCGAACGCACCACCATGCTGGAGACGTTGGACGTTTCTAGGAATGGACTAGCGGATCTTCAGAACGCGAATCGAGCATTCCAAGCGCTACCGGCTCTTCGCTGGTTAGACGTTTCCGGCAATCACGTGAAAATCGTCAACGAGACGTGTTTCGACCGATTGACCGGACTGCGTACTCTCAGGATGGCCGACCTGCCGAACTGTACAAGGATCGAGAGGAACGCTTTCAAACCGTTCGCCAAGCTTCGCTCACTGTCCGCGTACGATTACCCGAAGCTGGGCTACTTCGACGTTCAGGGTATCCTAAAAGGAATGAACTCGCTGGAGACATTGGACATCGAGATCAAGGATTCGTCCGTGAGCAATGAGCAACTATCATTGCGCGCGCATCCTCGTTTGAATCGAGTGACTCTGCGAGGGGAGAGGCTGAGGACTGTGCTGTCGAGCTCTCTCGTCGGCTTTCGAGGGTCCAGGCTGTCCTTCGGTCTGAAGAACACTTCCGTCGACTCGATACCGGCCGCGCTCTTCTTCCCAGTACCCCGATCCACCTATTTCGAACTGGACGTATCCGGTAGCAAGTTGACTACGTTGTCCAACCAGTTCCTCGCCGCGCTCGACGAACGTACCGGGCTCGTCGCGATCAAAGGTCTTCGTTACAATCCGATCGATTGTACTTGCGAGGTAAGACGACTCTACAAGTGGCTGAAATCAATGGTCGCTCCCGTCGATCCGTCGAACCTACCGGTCTGTTCCAGTCCACCTCGCTTGGCTGGTTCCGAACTCATCGAGTTGCCCGAACATCGGCTACTCTGCAACGACGTCTCCGTCGAAGAGCTCCCCGACGACGTTGCTGCTGATCCCACTGTTTCTTCGACGGCTTCTTCGTCTTCTCCCTTCTCTTCCTCTCTCGGATCGACCTCGTTCTCCGAGCCAGAGATCATCTGGACGGTGGCACCTGCGGTTCAAAATGCAGATCGGAACAAACATTTGAACGGCATAAACGGCGGCGTGCTCGGCGACCGTGGCGATCGCGGCTCGTCGTCGACGGCTTCCGGCACGGACGACACTTTGATCATCGGAATCGTCGGTGGCGTCGTCGCGTTCATAGCGTTGATCGTGATCATGATCTGCATCTGCCGTTTCAGATGCTCCTCCAGTCCGATCGATCAAGCGCATTTGGCTGCTGCTGTCGCCGCGAGCAGTATCCCCGATGTCTCGATGATCAGACCGGCCAGCGCTTATTCCGGAAAGATGAATCTCGGATCGTATAACGGATCTACTCTGGACCGAGGAAACGCAATCGCGTCTCCTCTACCTACCATGCCTCTTCAAATGGTGCCATTCGTCCAGTCACCGCAGGGTCTACCCTTCATGCACACCCTCACGCTCTCGCCTCATACTCAATCTCATCTACAAACGCAACAGTATTACGGCTACTGTGACGGCTCATCGTTACCGGTATACATTCCGACATGCCCAACCGACAATACTAAATGCGACAGATAAATTCCCTTTGCTCTTCGCTCTATCGTCGTTCTGTCATCTCGTCGTCTCTTCTCTATCATCTTACGCACGTCCACCAGTGTTCTATGTCTCTCCGTCGCAACGATTCACCTCCCAACGACCAATGGTGATTGAAAAGTTTCGGTACTCCTTTGTGAATACACGACGCAACAGTCTCTGATAATATATACTTCTATGAGCACGCACAATTGTGTACGTAATACCATATTCGATCTTTCGAGCATGGCCTTACATTTACTGTATTATACTTATATGTTCTTATAGATAAGCATATACATTTCTAGTATATATGTATAGTAATACAATTTATATAAGTCTACTAGTCCAATTCTCTTATTTATTGTATATCAATCGTCTCGAGTAAAGTTTTACCAACATTCTCTTTCTCTCGACTATCCTGGTAGTTAAAGCAATAGTCTGTATTACGTAAGAAGTCGTAAGGTTAAATAAAATTCCTATGAAATTCGTTTTTACTTGATTACTACTGAAGTACTCGAGATAGAAGAAAATTTTTCCGAGATTTCTTCATGTCATTTTCACTTACTTAGCACAAGTACAAATAAGATGGGATAGAAATTTTAGACGTTCTTGGAAATCACAGCAAGAATTAGTACCACTTCCTATCTCCTCATGTTCTCCTTTTACACAGTTAGC
Source organism: Ceratina calcarata (assembly GCF_001652005.2). Lineage (NCBI taxonomy): Eukaryota > Metazoa > Arthropoda > Insecta > Hymenoptera > Apidae > Ceratina > Ceratina calcarata. The sequence goes on along the minus strand of NW_017174432.1, from coordinate 109,622 downwards.
AAAATTTAATGTACTTATACGACTAATTTAATAGTGGCCACGACTATTATTTCGAGTCACAGTTTTCATCAAGGATAATCGGTGTCCATTATTCTAGTAGTTGACTGGGTGATTGAGTAGACAATAATATGCATGTTTAACAAGACCTTTATTTCACTTTTAAACAAGTTACAGAGTTAAAAAATCTAATGTCTATTTAAAGAGAAAATTTATTTGACGCGCGCACGCGCATCTATACTTCGCTATTTGCATTTTCGTCACGGCAATTCGCCTCCGTTCGTGAAATTCAATTTCCTATTGATCGTACCAGCGCTCGTTCTGGAATTATTTAATACTATTTAATATTATTTTTATCAGTTTCCGGCAACGCTTCATTTTCATTATTTCCGCCTCGTCCAGTAACCTCGCCTGCAGAATTCTGTCACAATTAAAAAATGCAGCTATAAAATGAAAGCAATTAAAAAATGTACGAATAAAGTGTCTCACCTCTGATCTAGCATGATTACTTCTTAATTTCTTCCACATTTCTTCAATGACGATTATTAATCACATTTGTCTCTGCCAGGTCAGACTGGCCTGTTCAAACTTTTGTATATATCAGTATATTGTAGAAATGCTTTTCACAAGCAAATGATTTGAAATTATTCGAAATTCAAACAAGAGCGAAAGCATTTATTTGAATTTAGTAAGGTATTATATATGGACGTCGTAAATTAACACAAATAAATACCTTGGTAACGTTGGGATCCTCTTTAAAATCAAGTGTCCCTTTTTCGTGTGGTCAACTGAATTTCTTGTTGAAACTTGGGTCTAAGTAGTTTATTACCTGCCATAATTGCCATTCTGCCACTGACAATGACCAACAATGACGCGGACACGGAACGGTCGGCGTCTGCGGTGATCCATAATCTATAGATCATTGACGCGGAAGGAGGGAGGCGTAGCGATTATGTAGAGTAGCGACCCCGGTCGTGGCAACGGGTGCGCATCAAACTGTGTATATTGCATTGCTGTGGAAAATGGCGTCGGGCTCGGAGGTGCCAGAATATTCGTCCCCAGCAAAACGACGAAAAGTCGACGGCATCGGTTACGATGGTACCAGCAGTGCGAAACCTGATTTCCAAGACTGCGAGACGTCGCGTGACACCCCGAACGAAGATCTCGAAGGTATTTTCACAAAAATCCGCTCGATCCGTTAATGAAATTTACCAGATTGCAAGATGGCGGTCGCGGAGGCGCCCGCTCGTCTTGCGTGGTTGCGGTGGTTATCGTTCGTTTGTTCGTTCCTAGTTGATGGAGGATGACCAGAGCCGCCATGACAGTTTCCGTGTATGCTTTGAATATTTACGTGTCACGCCTTAATGCTTGGCTACTTCGTAGCTTGCCCGTCGAATCACGTTGAGCCAAAAATTCCGAATGTCATCCAATTTTTTGTTCGAACTCAATAAAATTATTTTCGAATCGACTTGTTTCAAACTGTCACCCTGATACGTACATATATTCTTCTCTTCTCGTATACTAGTTTCACGGATTCATGGAGAAAAAACAGAAATCGGTACTACTCTCTATACCGTACGCGATATCTGCACATATGCCAAATACATACAGATAAATACCTGCGACCTGCGTACCACGTACGTAGCATGTATACGACGTTACGCGTTACGCAGGGTACATCCGATGGACGTTCACAGATGGCATGATCTTCATTAAGACCCTGTGAACACATACGTACACTTATCCGTCTTGTACATACGTACGCTACGCACATAACTGAGATATAACGATAGCTATGTGTTTATCACTGTCTATGCGTGCACATAGAATACAAATACATATCTATCGTGATCTCTTTAAGTTCAATAAGGATCCCACCAATTTCAAAAATGTTGGACCATTGTCTATTTATTGCAATGAATCATTCATTTTCTCGTCAGACGAATCATTCGATCAGTTATACTACGTTCAAAAGAAACGGTACGAATCTTAATTTTGAATAGTAGCTGGATGTTTCATTCCCTGTGACGAATAAATATGTACATCGGACGATTAATTTATTGTAGAGACTTACGGAGGAGACAGCGGTTTTAACGAATTAAGCGACGAATCGAAATCGGCTTCTGTTTCCCCGGAAAATACGAATTTAATGCCAATTCCATCGAGGATCGACTCCACCAGTGACGACACCGGTTGTCCGTGAGTCTCCCTTCGATTTTAATTGACGACCGAGACTCTGTCCCGAAGTTCCCGCTCAATGTTCGTTTGCGATCGGCACAGGATCGACACTACTGACGAGAAGGATGAGGTGTCGTCCACGGTTTCGAATCTGTCCGACCTGTCGGGCTTTTCCGACTTTTCTGGCGAAGGCGGGGACATCGGTCATCAGTGGAGGAACGCTTCATCCTGGGTTCAGAAACAAATGTTGACCGGTGCCGATCCTAGAGATCTTCTGCATCACCTTCTCATGGATTCTACTCAGATCCCGGAACAAGTCGACGATCTGACTCTTTGGAAGGTTCGCACACAACGCCGTATTCACTCTGTCTCGCCAGTGATAAAAATCACAGCTTACTAATTATTCCATTCCACTGAATCGCAGATCATAATAAACATGATGTCGGAACCACCGCGACGTCAGAAACTGAGACACGTAAACACCTTGACCGACGTCGTCAGATTGATACGGAACAGTAACAGAATCATCGTTTTGACGGGAGCAGGTGTGAGCGTCAGTTGCGGAATTCCTGATTTTCGAAGTAGAGACGGTATTTATTCTAGATTGGCTCAAGATTTTCCGGACTTACCAGATCCACAGGTAAGGAAACGAACTATGAGACTCGTGTCATTCTATTCCCGTACGATCGTACGCTTTGACTCCCTCCATTACCTTTTGCCACTTTCTCTTCGTAGGCGATGTTCGACATCAATTACTTCGGTCAGGATCCAAGACCATTCTTCAAGTTCGCGCGAGAAATTTATCCCGGACAATTCAAGCCCAGCCCTTGTCACAGGTTCATCAAAATGCTGGACAAGCAGAAGAAGCTGCTCAGGAATTATTCGCAGAACATCGACACGCTGGAACAAGTGGCGGGCATTGAGAACGTGATCGAATGCCACGGTAAGTCGGACCGGGAGAGGGAATTTAGTTTTAAGCAGAATCATTGAATCCCGATCGAACTTCAGGTTCGTTCGCAACCGCGTCGTGTACCAGATGTAAATACCAAGTGAAAGCTGACGATATCAGGGAGGATATATTCGCCCAGAGGATACCTTCGTGTCCCAAGTGTCGAATCAACGTTCTTCCTCCTGCATCGGGGATCGATCTCAACGACAGTTACAAAGGTAATAATTGAAACGCGGATCGTCTATCTTTTGAACCGCGTCTATCGATTCGCTTCTTATCTTATCATTAATCGTTCCGAATCGTTTGAACACGTACAGAGCTGGTGACACAAGGGATAATGAAACCAGACATCGTTTTCTTCGGCGAAGGATTGCCAGATGCCTTTCACGACGCGATGGCCAAAGACAAAGACGAGTGCGACCTCTTGATCGTGATCGGGTCGTCGTTAAAGGTTCGACCGGTGGCACTGATACCTTCCTCCATTCCGTCTCACGTTCCACAGATCCTGATCAATCGCGAGTCGTTGCCGCATCTCAAGTTCGACGTCGAGCTGTTAGGGGACGGTGACGTTATCATAAATCAGCTCTGCCACTTGTAAGTAATCGATGTACTGGACGTTAAATGCCAACGTAACGTGGTCCTAATCGCTGTCTGCTCTTCTTTGTTCTTCCAAAGAATGGAGGACAGCTACAAGGAAGTGTGTTGGAACGATGCGATCCTCAAAGAAGCGACGCAGTTGTTACCGGTGCGTTGCTTGACGGACGATACTTGGGAACAGAGTCAGGACGGAACATCGTGGAACAAGAACGTGATGGAGACTGATGGTAAACCGTGCTCGCCGAACGATCCGTGTTCCGCCGAGAGTCGAAGTCGCAAGGCTCGCGATAACGTGGACGGTAACGCGTTCGAACGACGCCTGGAGGAGAGCGTGCGTTTGTCTTCCTTTGGTAACGGAATCTGCGCGAGTAGTAACGCGGAAAAGTTGCACATTTCGGGAGAGAGTCCGAAGAGAAGGCTGGGCAAGTCGAGCGCGGAAAGCAGCCCGAAGAGAATGAATTTCGGGAACAGTAACTACACACTGAATTTTAGTCTGTACTCTCCGAAAACGGAACCTGTCCCGGAAACGAGACACCAGTCCGCGAACGACGGCAAAGTCCGTACGACGGAGTCTACGTCGAAAGATACTGGAAGAATTTATTGCTTAGAGGAGTGTCATACGTTTCCAAGATCGATCGAAATAACTTCGGCGAACACGTTGCCTCACGCCGACTTAAAACCGGATCGTTCGAACGCAGAAGACACGTATAGAACAGCGGCGGCGACGTCGTCGTCCTTGAACGAAGACGGATCAGGAAATTCCATCGAGATCGAAGTGGAGAAAACGAATTTCAAGCCGAGACAAGCATCCGTCGACTCCGCTTTGGACTCCGGGATAGGGGACAGCTGTAACAGCGTAGACAGTCGGGACGGCAAATCTAGCAAAGAAGAGTTGACGAGTACGAGACTGAATCGACACTGTTGGCAATCAAAAATACGTAAGAGTCTCGCTGCGAGATTACCAGAAAATACTTATTATCAACTGTCGCCTGGCAAGTACATATTTCCCGGTGCCGAAGTTTATTCGGATTCCGAGGAATATGATCATTGCTCGTTCTCGATAAATTCTGAAAGTTCGGACAGCGACAGCGACTCGTCGTCCGTGGAAGAGGAAGACGAAGAAGACGAAGAGGAGGATGAAGAAGAAGATGAAGACGATGAAGAGGAAGATGAGGAAGACGAGGAAGAGTCGCCGGTAGCGACGCAGAAAGGTGAGGATAAAGAGGAAGCGATGGAGGAAGAGCACGAGGAGAAGAAGGCTGAACTCAAAGGAGTTGAGAGATGCGAGGAAAGGCGCGTGTCAGATGAAATGAGAGAAGAGTCGTGGACGGTGGCTAGTGAAAAGAAGCTGGAGACGGAACGAAGACAAACGTTACGATCACGAGGGAAGGAGGGAGGAGTCGAGTTCGAATTGGCGAGAGAATTCGATACGGGGAAAGACGAACGAGAGCAATGAGACTTCCGTGCGGGACGAGGAAGTTTTACAAACGTTTTCACGTTTTCGCCGGATGAACTGTGCGTACGCGGATCGGAAACGTAGGAGCTTAAAAGTAAGTTGCATTTAATTACGATGGAACGGCTTACAGTGCAATTGTCACCGTTAGGTATGGTCGCGTGCGTGGTATTCGTGATTACCTTTTGACAATGAGTGAAACAGTTTACGAGTCGTGAGATCAAACGCGAAACACGTTGGAACTTTGCTACGATTCTACGTTTTCTACCCTGTATGTTTGAGAATCGTAGCGATCGTTCCAGTTTTCGTCTCGGTCAAATCGTAAATCTTTCCTCGAGACGAGCGAGTTCGGTTTAACGCGTTTAACGAGCCTCGCGATTATCGAAATTTTACGAACGGGCGAGATGCCACGCGAGCGCTCGTCATCGTTTGAACGGCACGATCGTGGCACGATCAGGAAAGTGAGACCATCCATGATGCAGCCGCGATAATCATCTGTAAATAACCTCTCAACGTGTATATTTAACGTTCCGCCTTTCTTTTCTCAACTTGTATATTTAACGTTCTCTATCTCCCATTCATTCCGTTTTTCACTCTTCCCCCTTCTTCTTTTCCGTCTACAGTTACTCAGATTCGATCATGCGATTCGTAAGCGTTCCCGAGTTTCGAGGCAACGACTAGACGATAAATATTAAACATGTGCAATCGTAGAATGACGAAAGAAATAAGTTATAGTTTATCAGGGTACGCGTGTATTCTCGAGAGAAACGAGGAATACTCTATGTACGCGGGGTAAATAAGAGTAATATATATATATATATATATATGCTTGGCGCGGACGTGAGACAGAGATGTCCGGTTCGGTACGAATTCGTGACGAACGAATCCTCTCTGATTTAGAATATTTTACAGATACGTGTTTGTACATATTTGTGCACGTGCTACTCGCGCGTGTAGACTACGAGTTTTTGTATAAAGTATTTAAAGAATTCGTCTGAACGGGGGAGGTGGTATACATATATGCGTGTGTAGCAGGAGACGGCGAACCGTTCCTCTAGCGAGAAACGAAACGCGTGAGAAAGACGATTCCGACTACTACGTATATCGGTATTTAGCGCATATTTGTTTTGGAATAGTTCGAGCAAGAAGTACCTTCGCTTAAACGTTATTTAACTCGTACACGGCGTCTATTAGTGCGACGTGACGTTGCCATTAGTCTTCTCGCTGTTGAATAACCGCTATGGAATTACCGTGTATCAGTAGTGATTATTTATATTTTGTAAATTATTGTGCGAGTCAGATAAAGATTATGTAAAAGTGTCCGTCGTCGTGTCTTTGGTGGACGAACAGCCCTCTGTTCTCCTCTACGCAAGTGATCATATTCAACGTTTACGGATAGTGCGAACGGTGGGCAGACATAAGTATTAGTCATATACTTAGCGAGGCACGCGAGGAACGAGTGAATACTGAGTACATACGTTCGCGTGCGCTTGTACGTTTTCTGTATAGTATAACGATAGAATATTTTTTAAACGAATACACTATTATAGAAAGGTGCTCCTTGTAACGTGATCATTGTGCGAGGGAGAGAAGACGAGAGTGGGAAGACAGAGAGCGGTGGCGAAAACACCCATGGCAACCGTAGACGTAGTTTACAGTTTTAAGTTTGATCGATTTCCGACTGCAGGATTCAATTCTCGAGACCGAGTTCTGTCTTTAGATTCGCTAGGCTAGAGCTTGATTTCTGTTCATTGGAGCACGGGTGAATGTACAAAGCAACGTTTCGGGTAGCTTGTATGATATTTTTCTATCGAGGGGACAAGGTAGAAACGGGATGTAAAAGTAGAATGGACAGGAGAGAGAGAGAGAGAGAGAGATAGAGAGAGAGAGAGAGAAGAACAGAACGCGATCGCAGGGGACAGACATTGCGACGATTTTCGAGAAGCCGTGTGTCGATCGTTGTGTCACGTGTCCCTCTGTGTGAGCAAGCGAGTACTTAAGGACCGATATTCTCCTCGTGTGCATTTCGATTGTGTGAATCTACTACCGGTAACATAAATTATTCGAGATACGTTGAACATACTTCCAACGCGTTGTACAAAGATTTATTTTTCATTAGTGAAACATAGGCGAAAGATGTTCCAGGGAAACTATTCGAAGGTACGATAGCTTCGTCCTTGATTCTCGTTGAGCACAAAAGAGACACCAAGATTCAAGAGTTCGTCTTCAATTATTTCACGATTCATCATGGTAAATGAATTTGCATAACGATAAGCTAAAATATAAGAGAATAGATGTACGCGCGCGTAGCAAATGATAGGTAACAGTTTTAAACGGGGAGGGTGCATCGGAATTGCGAGCAGACGAACGGACAGTCGCGAAACGGAAACGTACAGATAAATTTAAAAAGCATGTATGCTATTTGTATGTAGACGTGTACGCGCTTCGTATTCGAAAGAAAAATGTTGAACGAATCGTGTGTTGTATTAAATGTGCATAGAAAGTCGATTCGAATGGGCGCTATAAACGTTTCCCGTAAGTTTCGAACTCGATGTCTCTCTCTCTCTCTCTCCTCCCCCTTTTTATCTCTACAATGCCGTACGGACGTACTCTTCTTGGTTTTCGTTTCGTCTCTTACTCGTTCATTCTAGATTCTAGCATAATAATCCACGTTTAAGCATTTATTTATGTTAGGTTCTAGCTACTTGAAAAACGAAGTTAAGCAACGGGGGACGAAAGCGATGTGTAGATCCATACCGCGTCGGACGAAGTAAAAATTATCGCATTTATCGTCGATCGATTCCGATTCAGAAAACGTTTGACAATCACGATTACTTTTTCTTTTCTATATATACTGACTTTTTGTATGAATACGACGTTTGTAAATATTTATTATTATTTGTAGATGAGAATCATGGGTATCGATCGTGTCGGCTGAACTATGAATTCGAAGACAAATCGCTTGGTTGCTCGCTTGCTTCCCTTTCCTTTTCCTCGTCGAATATCTATCTATACGTTTAATCGCCGATCATAACGACGGATTTCTTCCAGAATGTCAACGTTAACGATCGCGTTAGAATAATTCTCGATGATGATGCGTTGATTCATCGATCGTCGGCCAGCGCGTATTACATATACACATATTTACAGTCGCATCTGTTTCGTTTGGAATAATCTTCGCTCACTTCACCGTTTAGTCGACACGAGATTACGCGAGAGGCACACGCATTCGTTTCTTTTTACAATTTGTTATTTACGTAATACAGAGCGAATGACCATAGGAATGTCCTTTATATGTATGTATGATGTGTGTACGTATGTATATTGAAAACGTTGCAAGTTTTGCGTTTCTTTGGTATTATTAAAGTGTAAGTTTGTTTCCTTTAAATTAAACACTTTTCTATGGTAATAAAATGACCGTGAGACTATTTTTTTCCGACGCATTATCCTTTCCGACCGAATGTAGAGCAAAGGTAATTATACACGTACATACAGGGTGTTTGCGAAATCGTGGTACAACCGGCAAGGGGATGATTCCTCACCAGTGATGGGTTCTCGACTCATATCATCAGTTTTCAACTTAGTTTGTAGAAAACCTGTAGTTATGTCTCAGACGTAATTTGAGGCATATCTACAGCGGTGGATTGAGACCAGTGGGATCCCTAAGCGGTAAAAATTTTGACTGGTTCTCGATTAGGTCTTACGTGAGGAATCATCCCCTTGCCGGTTGTACCACGATTTCGCAAACACCCTGTATGCCCAGTATCGCTCCGTTCCCGTTGAACTTGGATCCGAAGCGATAGAGGTACCGCCAAGTGAGATGACCGATCTTCATCCGAGCTACGATACGAACTATACAAACTGTCGATTTGAAACAGAATTTACCGGATCGTGTATACACGTAGAGAGCGTAAAAGAGGAATTGACAGAGCAAAAAGGTATTACTAAATGATGGGTACGACGCGGGGTGCATCCATCGATCGCAAAGACTGACGATCGAAGTACACAGATGTATGCAATAGGCAAGATTCACGATCGTTTCTTTACTTGCCATTTATTTACCTTACTGTTGCATGTCACATAATAGTTCTGTGTGTCGTATATCGCAATTTTCATAAATCAAATTCGAAAATAGGCTTTAAATTATTATAACAACGTGTTCTTATCGTTAGACAATAATCATCGAAGTGCTCCCGCGATTATATTCGCAACAGCTCTTTCTTTACGCGCCTCCTTACGTTATCTCGCGCCTCTGCCTCTGCTCGCATACATACCTACATATATATGTATACATACATATAGCGGAGGACCTTCCCAATAATGATAACGATAAAGCGATAAGCGATAAACGTTAGACGACGGACGATAAGGTTACCGTCCTGGTCGTCGTCGTCGTCGTCGTCGTCATCGTCGCCGCTGTATGGATATACGTACGTGTTTGAACACTTGTCGACAAACTCCCCGCCAAGAAACCCGTCTTTAAACGTTCAACCGAAATGAACATTTGTCTGACCTATGTACTTCTAGAGAATCGAGCGTGGTTCAACTAATAGAACATCTTTTATTGTATGTACTTATATCGTACTCGTGTATAGCGTGTCTCAACCGAAAGACCGACGTACGTTTTCCTATTTGCCTTCCATTTTCCTATAAGTAGGTTTTCCAGTGTTATTTATAATAAGATAATAATTAATAAACATTATTACCACCACAGCAATAATAGTTTGTATTATAATAGTACTGTTTCCTAGGGACGCACAAACGTTACGTGTGTATTTTACGCGAAGTTACGGCGGTCCCGCGCTACCTGATTAATACGATCAACAATTCGTTCCTTTCTCGATAGGATTCTTTCGTTACGAATACGTGCTAACTATCCTATGCGTAGTCATCGCTACATCTTCGCTCACGTCGCACAATACTAATCCCATATCGGTATCGATTCTTCTTTTATACTCAGTTTTCTCTTCTCTCATGTGGAAGAGTTGTGTCCAAGTCTGTTTATCCAAGAGCCAGTGTTTTACATTTCTCGAGAAGCCGTTTGCATGTGTGTGCATCTAATGCGCGCTTTACATCTCTTTTCCTTTTGTTCCTTTTTGCTCCGGGTTTCACGCTATCTGCGCGAGTCTATGCCAGTTTTGTTTTCGGTCCCCTCGGTGACTCTAATTCAAAGAATAAGAAAGAACGTATGAGATGAGAAAGCAACGTGTCACAGATACCGGTATCGAGTCAACGCAGGTATGCATACGTCCGTGGACGTCGTACCTTCGAGGGAAGAATAACAGATGAATGAACGGTAAATGTGTTCGATCGAGGGAGGAGCACGATGCGACGAAGCAACAAGGGAAAGAAAAAGATGACCGATTCACCAGATGTTCGGTAACCGGAGTCGACTTTCTGGGTTCCTCAGTATTTCGTTCTACGTATAAAGCGAGGTGTCCTAACATATGTACACGCATCACCCAACCCAATAAAACACAAAAATAACTATTCCTCCTTCACTTTGATACGACAATATTATTATTATAATTATTATTATTATTGTTGTTGTTAATATTATCATTGTTATTAATATTATTGTTTCTTTTGTTGTTATTACGAATCGCTTAATTAATATAACATTTATCATTTAGTTTACCCCGTGGCAAATCGAAGCCTTCGTTTTTCGCACGCACGTAGAACAATTAAAACGAAGTATTTTTTTTTTCATTTTTCTCTTTTAATTCGATACACGAAATTGAAGGAACAGAAAAAGGGGGTACGTGAGGATCTAATTCGAGAAGTACTGCTACGGGTGAAGCGAAAGCTGATGTAATTATCATATGCGCATTTGAATTTATTATTATAACGAATGTCTATCAAATATCGTAGAGTTTGAGTCCCATAACTTGGACAAATCGATCCATCGTTGACGATCTGCATTGGAAGAAGTATCGTGTCACTATCTTCGAACGCATCGTACGTTAAAAGGGTTGATCGTGTCGGGGAATAATCCAGGAGTGCGCGTAAGTAACGTAGTAGCCCAAGTATGATCGAAGACGAATCGAAAACAAACGATAAATATTCTTTTCTCTATGCATCTCCATCATCGTCGTCGTCGTCGTCGTCGTTGTCGACGCTGTTGCTGCTGCTGCTGCTGCTGCTGCTGCTGCTGCTGCCGCCGCCGCGTTGCCTCCTTCCTCTCATTTGCCCTACTACTACCTTCCCCTCTCTTCGTATCATTCGTCTCGTTTTCATCTTTTTCATCTTTCTCTCATTCCTTATGAACATCTTCTCGTTTCACGTCGAATTCAGTAATTATTTATATCGCGTACTACCACTAGGCAATAGTAATAAGTTGTAGTAAGAATTTACCGCCTTATCAACTAACGTGACAAATAATAGTCGTATCTGCGTTGCGATTGATACAATTAGGATAAATGACGTAATTTAATTGTCTAAAAACCAATGCCTCAAGGTCCAGTTTCATCTATTTACTACATCAAGCTCCAGGTTTCTATTCCGTTATCATCCAGGTAGCGAAAGCCGAGCCGCCTTCGCTATCAGTTTTTTATTCTCTTTCTACCTATTTCGTTCCGTCTTAGTGAGTCCACTTATTCCATGCCTGCAATCAAAGGGTTCATTTACGATGTAACCGCGTAGCGATCCGAGTGCGTGTACCTCGACGCGCAAGACAGGATAAGAGAAACTAACGGTACGAGTAAAGGAAAATACGATAACGAATTAATTGTAAAGAAGGAGGATTCCGTTCGACGAACGTTGAACGATACCATCGTCCCGATAACGTACGCCGTTTGATTAAACATTCGCCCTCTCAACAGCGAGTATAAAAGCAGAACAGCTGATAACATATACGAGAGGAAAGGAGTATTCTCAATCATGAATTTAACGTATTCAGAAGTGTAAGGTGTACCATACCGGATGCTGCTTGTCTTGCACGGCGTCAGGTATTCCCCACGCTGGTGGATCCATTTTGTTCCCCTCGTTATTAGGAGGAATTTCCGTCAATGTTGGCGTTCCAAATTGTCCCGGCAACAGCGTCAGCCCTGGCATCAGCGAGAGAGCAGTCGCGCTCCCGTTAGGGAAGGCCTGCTGCTGCTGTTGCTGCTGTTGTTGTTGCTGCTGCTGTTGCTGTTGCTGCTGCTGTTGCTGCTGCTGCGACGCTTGCTGTTGTTGCTGCTGCTGTTGTGACGCTTGCTGTTGTTGCTGCTGCTGTTGCTGTTGGGTATCCACATGGCCCTACGTACATCGGATCAAATCTCTAAAATGCGTTGGTCCGACGCGAGATAACGCGCGGGAAAACTCGGGGGGGTTCTCAAAGAAGAAAATCGGGCGTGCAGAACGTGCGAAAGATTCTACCTGAAAAGAGGATTCCATCATCTGATGAAGCTCGGCGTCAACGTTGGATATACGATTGTAAGTGGCGTTAGATCGATACATCGGATGCCTGTCCATTCCCGGCGCCAAGCTCGCCCAAGATCCAACGAGTTTTTCGTTGCTCAGCATCCAATTGATGGAATCGGCGTCGCCGCCTGGTCCCATCCCTGCCGTCGCGTAATTCTTCCATGCCCGCTCGGTACCGATCGGCCGCGGCACCTTTCGATCCTCCATCTTCAGCTGGCTCATCTCCTGAGCCACTTGCGCCGGCGACGAAGGCGATATAGCCGGCGAACCGCCGTTCTCTAGACTAGTGATCAGGTCGATGCTACCAGATTGCGCGGTCATGTTCGCTAAGTGGTTGGAGAAACCGATCTGTCCGATCATCGGATCTTGATGGGGCTGCGGGTAATTGTTGTGGGGCGCCGGCGGAGCGAACGGCCAGCGAGTTTGACCGTTAGCCGAGATACCGGTGTTGCCAGGAGTGTTTCGAGACGGTGCCTGATACTTTCCTAGAGGAAAATTTCCAAGCATCGCCAGATTGTTAGTCTGGATCGCGGACGGAGGAGGTGGTGGCACTGTGGCGAACATGTTCGGGTGCATTCCAGCCGCTGCCGCTGCCGCCGCAGCAGCTGCCGACGCCGCGTTGAACATCGTCACCTGCGGCTTGCTGTTCAGATGCAGGGAACTGGAGAAATCGGGTGCTCTCGGATTCAATCTGGACATGCTGACAGTCGTGTTCGCCGACGCGGATGGCGCCGATATCGTTTGCGTGAAATTCTGCATATGGGCGTGGAAAGGTAGAAGAGGATGAGCCTGTCCCTCGTTCGGCACCATTTTCAACAAGCTCGAATTTACGCTCGGATGCTCGTAACCACCGACGTTGTTTCCTTTGAACAGACCCACGTCCAAGGTCTGCGATGTAGCTATTGCGTGTGCTTGATTCACGTGCGTGGCCGCGTTCCGTGTCCCCGTCAATTCCCCTTGAAACACCGGCCTGCTGAACTGTGCCCCCATGGCAGTACCCATCTCCATGCTCTGCTGCGGGATTACCGGTCGCGCCACGGCCAAGCTACCGGGAGGCTTGTTCGAGAGATGATGCGGCTCTCCGTAATTTCCAGATGATTGAAACTGTGACGGTTGGATAGGTGTGTGACCCGAATTCGATACGCCGCTTCCTATGCTAACCACTGTCGCGTTCGTGTTTGTCGTATTGTTCGATTTACTCGAGACGGGAGAACACATCGTCGCTCCTCGATATCCGGGAGCCTTCGAGGCGTCCACCTGCGGTGGAACGCTGTCTATGAACTTGGACGAGGTCGAGCCCGATATGTTCACGGAGACTCCTCCACCTCCAGCTACGGTCGCGAAATTCATACCCTTTTGAGATTCGTTTTCTCGATCGCCCCACATCGACTGCTGAGTGACTTTCGTAAAACTATCATTGAACAAGGAATACTCGAGAGGCGTCGTATTCGTTTGCTGCTGTTGCTGTTGCTGATGCTGCTGCTGCTGCTGTTGTTGTTGTTGTTGTTGTTGTTGTTGTTGTTGTTGTTGTTGCAGCTGCTGCTGTTGCTGTTGCTGCTGTTCTTGAATCGACGACGAAACGGGTGTCGAGCTACGAGGTTGTTGATGTTGATGTTGCTGTGGCTGCTGTTGTGGCTGCTGTTGTTGCTGCTGCGGCTGTTGGTGTTGGTACTGTGGCTGTGGTTGTGGCTGCTGTTGCTGATGTTGGTGCTGTGGCTGCTGCTGACATTGCGACGAAACTATGGGAGGCGACGGGCTTACACGTGACATCGAATTCGTGCACGTCGAAGCAACGGCGGAGTTCTCCGAGCAGTAGGCGACTACCGTGCTCGTTGCCGGCGACATCGCCGCTGGGTTCGAGCCGGGGGAATAAGTAGACTTTCCGGAATAGTGAGAGACAATAGTTGGCGGGGCAGACAAAGTAGGCAGTGGTCGGCAGTGTTTTGGCGATGTAGTGACTACGGACTGTTGCTGAGACGAGGTCTGGGCCACTGCCGCGGCCGTGGCTGACACGACGGTCACCGTGTTCGCTTGCAACGATTTTTGCTTGTTCACCGTGGTGTGAGTGGATTGCATCACAGTGGTGGATGTATGCGTCGAGGCAGTGATTTCGGACAGCTTGGCTGCAAACGTTTGCGTGGTGCTCGTCGTTACGATTTTCGTCGCTCGTCCAGCGGTCATGATCGCGCTCGTATACGACATCGTTGTTTTAGTGTTCGACGACGAAGCCATCTGCGCCGCTACGGCTTGTGCTCGTTTCTCGGCTGCGGCTACGAGTCTGGGTGCTGTCGCGCGTGGTAAAGGTGTCGGGAATGCTCCAGCGAGTTTGATGCTGGACGAAGATCGAAGCGGGATCAATTGATTGACGGTGGGTACTCCGGACGTATAATTAGACTTATTGATCTGCGTGCTATTGGAACTAGACGTCAAACTCGGCGGTTTGCTTATCGGACCCAACTTCGCTTTGCTCGAGGCAATCGTGGAAACAGTCTTGTCCCAGGAGGAAGTTGTAACGACCGTCAACTTTGATTTTGGAAGCATTTGAAGTATATCGACGTCGGGATCTTTGATGAGAGCGGCTATCAACGTGTGAGCCTGCTTCGTCGCGTCGGACGACCCTTTGATTGTGATTATTCGTTCGCCCTGACACTTGCTCTGTTTCTCCACTTCAATGTGCGCCCCCGTTGCACCCCTGATCGCGTTTATGTTGCTTCCACCCCTTCCGATTACGCGGCTAATAGCGTTCGGTGGTACAGAAACTTTCTTCGAGCGGAACGGTGAATTCATGAATCTTCCAGAATCGTCGGATTGTCCTTTTCGCACTACTTCTTTCCAGCCTTCTTCGCGCTTGCCGTTCTGCTTCGGGCTGGCAGCGTTACTCGTCTTCGTCGAAGTGTTCAACGCATCGCCGTCATACTGATTGACGTAAGATTTTTTCCCTTTACCCGGAGTATACGTCTCGTTTCCGGTCGCTTCGAAATCCTCTCTATCGGCAGGGTGTCTCGACGATTCGAATACCAACTGACCTTTCAGTTTACGCTCGGTGCAATTTACGTTCGCACTAGACCTAGAAGTCATCGTGACAGACGTCGTAGACACGGGCACGGTGGTATTGGCGACGTTGATCATGATTCTCTTTTCCGACGCGTTGTTGTTCTGAGCCTTGGTCGGTGTAATGGAATTTTGTGGCAAGTTGGTGTTGCTCTGCATACCAACAGTTTTTGGCGATCTCTGCGGAGATGTATCCTTCTCATTGCTGCTGTTGGTAGAATTGACAGACTTTTTCTTCTTCTTCTCTTTCTTTTTCTCTCTAGCTTTCACGTCGTTGCTACTACAGCTGCCCTGGCTGTTCGCATCGATTCCACTATCGCCCTCCTCTCTGTCCGGATCTTCCGGGCTTCTGTTGACCGGCGATGGCATACTGTCCATCCTCTCGCTACCGTCCCCGGTTTCGTGTTCACTGTCCTCCGCCCTGTCGCAGTCCTCGTCCCCAGACTTCTTCCCGTTCTCCTCCTTATCTTCGTAATTCGTCTCGCTTGTACTTTTCTTATACTCCTCGTGCAACTTACGTTTCTCCTCTTTCTTCTCGAGTTTCTTCTTTTTCTTTCGCTCCCGCCTACGAGCAGCCGCCGCTTTCTTCGACTCCTCTCTGGTCTTCTCCATATCGAGTTCCTCCAACAGTATCGTCGCGTTCTTGTTCGCTTTCGCCGCTTGAGTCTCCTTCGCTGCTCGTATCACCTTCACGCACTCGTGACACTTCTCTAACAGCTCCTTATCGCTGACTGTGGCGATATATCTTGTCATTTCTTGATCGCTCGGAAATTGAGTGACGTGATTTACCATCCACTTCACCACTTTGATGTGCCCCTTACGAAAAGCGGCCATCAAACAAGAGACCTTACGATTATCCTGCGAATCTATGTCCGCATTCGCGTGGTACAGCAGATCGACAACGTTCAAATGTCCACCGTTAGCAGCCAACCATAACGGACTGTTCCCCTTCTTGTTCTTTACCTCCACTTGCGTCCCTCGCGACAACAGTAATTCTACGAAACGGCAGTGTCCTTTGTCAGCGGCGATCGTGAGGGCAGTATCGCGAGACGATGGGACCGGAGTGGCGTTCACGTCCGCTCCTTTGGTAAGTAGAACGCGTCCAACTTCTACGTATCCGCCGCTGGCTGCCTCCATCAACGGTGTCAGTCCCGTCTTAGCTCGATGTTCCACGTTAGCTTTACGATCGAGGAGGAGGCTGACCACCTCGTGTCTTCCTTGAAAACATGCCAACGTAAGCGCCGTATTGCGATTCGTTTCTATTTGAGCGTTGATGTCACTACCCATGTCTAACAACAATTTCACCGCCGCGACGTGACCGTTCATAGCAGCCAGCATCAGCGGCGAGATACCTAACTTCGAGCCTGTTCGGGAATTGATCTCAGCACCGTGACTAAGGAGAAGCTTGATTATATTAACGTATCCACCGGACGCTGCGAGGCTCAAAGGCGTGTAATCGGAAACGTTGCGATGTTCTTTGTTAGCGCCTCGATTAAGTAGCAACTCTACCACTTCGTATCTACCGCCGCTACAGGCAAGTGACAGGGGCGTATCCTTGGTACGTTCGGACTGAGCCTCTATATCCGCTCCGTGGTTCAGAAGGATCTCTACTACTTTTTGATGGCCAGCTGTCGCTGCCAAAATTAGCGGGGTGAATCCCTTCTTATCTCTATGCTCTGGAAAATATTACAAATTATATTTCGTACATACATGATCGATGCCGGTTGTACACGCGCGCGTATAAGACAGGAAATGGAACGTACCTATGTCTGCACCACGGCTCAACAGAAGTTCAACGAGCTCCTCGTGTCCGCCAGCGCATGCCAAGGTGAGAGCCGTGTCATGATTACTGTCCGTTTCAGAATCCACGTCCATGCAAGAAAATGGTGCAGGTGGTACTTGACTAGTAGTGTAACCTCCGACTGTTGGGACGCCCGTTGTATATTGTCCAGCGACTAACGAAATGAGCGATCACCGATTATAAACTCGAGAGACGGTGCGTAGTTTACGATTTGTCGACGGATGCAATTGGATCGCCTCTTACCTGTCGTCGGATCCAACTGATAGTTCTGACTGGGGAAACTCGGAGTCTGTTGTTGAGTGTTAGCCGCCTGCTGTTGCTGCTGACAAGACGATTGTTGAGATAAAAGCGGATAACGGCCCTTCTTCCCTTTACCCGTCGAAGGCGTGGTGTAAACTTGTTTTTTGTCCGGGGCGACGGTCGTCGCCGCTGTCGTCGCCGCTGGTGCTTGGGTTTGGGTCGCCACTTGGACCTGATTAGTGCTGCAAGCCGTTGGTTGAGCATAGCCGTTCGTTTGATGGGGTACATTATCTATTATTCCTGTTGCTTCGGTCACGGTTGGCAAAGCTTGCGTGGGAAATGCTAATCACAGATGAAAACGTTATCACCAATTTCGTGCATCCGCACGGTTTTAAGCCGATCGAACAAAACGTCGACTTACTTATTTGAGAAGGTTGGAGCAGTAGTTGCGGTTGAAAATGGCATCGGAAACCGTCGAGATATCCCGCTTGGAGTTCTTCCAATTCGAAACGATCTTTAAGCGTTTGGTTTTGCAGAGTTTGCGTACCGGTTAACTGTAAACCTGTCGGAACGTCGGCTTGAATTTGAGCATCGGCGCTGGTCACTTGAAGCGAAGGTAAAGTGGGTAACACAGGATTAGTAAAATACTCTTGAGACGCGTAAGGACTGGTCGTTTGCTGAACGATCTGAGTGGTTTGCAATTGCTGCTGTTGCTGCTGATGTTGCTGCGGTTGCGGTTGTTGAGAATCCTTACTATTAGAAATCTCTAATCTTTTCGACTCGAGCTTCTCTTGATCCTCTGTTGCTACTTCAACATAACGGGTTATCATGTATCAATTAAATACAAAGGAACAAGCGGATGATCAGTGATGTTCTTTATAAATATTTACCATCGACAGTATCGTCGAAACTGATAGATCGAAATATTTCGAAAGCGTCGTCCAAGGGTATATGCGTACCATCCTCTAACTTAATGACACTTTCGCTGGTACAAAGAGCCTTTGCTTTTTGAGCTGCGGCAACAAACGGACAAGCTCCGTCGCGATGTAATCTCGCTAACTCTGGATCTCCCTGTTCCGTTAAATTTTGCTGAGTCGCTTGCTGCAGATATATATTAGTTTTTTTAATAATAATTTGACGGTTCGTACATTGACGAATAGGAATAAGTAGCCTGCAATTACCTGGTCGTGCAGATGATGAGTATGAGTGGGATGAAGATGCGATATCAGCTGGGTAGGCATAAGTATGTTATTTCCGTTAGCAGCGACTACTGTCTGCTGCTGCGTCTGCGATTGCTGTGGCTGTAACTGCGGCTGCAACTGCTGCGGCTGCTGTTGTTGTTGCTGTTGAACTTGCGGTTGTTGCTGCTGCTGCTGCTGCTGTTGTACCTAAACAGAAATATATTATCGTAACTTAACCAAGAGAGTAAAAACGAGGAGCGTAGGAAAAGTGACGAAAGTAAAGGGAAGGAACGACGAACCTGCACTTGATCCAGTTGTAACTGTAACTGCTGATTGAGCTGCTGCATCTGGTGTACCTGTTGAACTTGATAAGTATGCTGTCGTTTTTGCTGGTACTGTTGCTGCAGGCCAGCCATCAAGTTAGCTTGCTGCTGCTGTTGCTGCTGTTGTTGCAGCTGCTGTTGTTGCTGTTGCGACAGCTTCCCACCCATGACGTTCGATGAAGCTTTTCGGACATTTTTACCCTCCTTCTTAGAGACAGGTTTCGCTTTCGGTCGATCGTTTATAGCGGTGCTTTGGCTAACGTCACTGCTCGCGGTAATCGGTTGGGAAATAGCCATGACAGTGGGTGGCGTCGATATGCTCGGAGGACTTGGCATGGTCGTCGAGGATGTCGTAGAAGTAAGCAGGGGAACAGACGTAACGGCGGGTAACGTCGTCAGCGGAGGAGAATTAGGGAAAGCGTTTGTCGTAGGAAAATTTTCAGACATCTCGAACGCTAGCTGAGCTTCTTTCGCTCGTTTCCCTGCCAGAAATGCACTATACAAGGACATCGCATCTTGATGAGTCAACAAATTTCCAGGCATGCCGGTTGTACTGCAAACTAAACCTTTCAATTGAGAACACAGATCGCAATTAAGAATTACTCTTGCGGAGGATACGAAGATGAACAAATCGTAAATCGAGATGATACAGTTAACCGTATCAATTTATATCGTGCTCTTATGAAGATTATCGTTTAATTTACCTGGTGACAACGCATCCGCTTTATTAGAGTCCTCTTGCTGTTGCTGCTGCTGTTGCGGTGGCTGCTGTTGCTGTTGCGGTTGCTGTTGCTGAGTGACGACTGAATTTCTTGAAGCGGAGAACAAGTGTCCCGCGCCCTTTATTTGAAGTTCTCTCTCTACCCTCTGAAGGTATACATTGAAAAACGTTTAATCGAATCGCTGGGAAACAAATTGCCTCGGGATTTAACGGAAGTAAGTACCTGTAGTTCCTCGAGAATTTGTTGCTTATGAAGAATCTGCTCCTGCCGAGTGTTCTTTCGGTTCTCGGTGAGATTTAATCCTGGTGTCGGCGCTGGAGCAGGGCTGAGACTAATGTTAGGTTCTGAGAGATTTGTAAATCCTCCACTACCCTTGTCCAGAATATTCGTGTCGTCCTTAGTTGTCACGATCGACTCTCCTGCGGGCTGAGATCGAACTTGTTGCGCCTCCGCAGAAGTTAAACTCATATCGGGCATCATGGTTACAGATCGATTCTTTCTTAACAATGATTTTTGCGTGTTATGTTTAGGTGGAAGATTTTGAATTTGCGATTGATCCGCAGCATGCTGTTGTTGTTGTGGCTGAGGTTGCGTCGATGTATGCTGTTGATGGGGCACATGTTGTTGATGGACTATGTGCTGCTGCTGCTGCTGCTGCTGCTGCTGCTGCTGCTGCTGCTGTTGTTGCTGCTGCTGCTGCTGCTGCTGCTGTTGTTGTTGTTGTTGTTGTTGTTGTTGTTGTTGTTGTTGTTGTTGCTGTTGTTGTTGTTGTTGTTGCTGCTGCTGCTGTTGTTGTTGTTGTTGTTGCTGTTGCTGCTGTTGTTGTTGCTGCTGCTGCGGCTGCGGCTGTTGTTGCTGCTGTTGTTGTTGTTGTTGTTGTTGCTGCTGCTGCTGCTGCTGTTGTTGTTGTTGTTGCTGCTGCTGTTGTTGTTGTTGTTGTTGCTGCTGTTGTTGTTGTTGTTGCTGCTGCTGTTGTTGTTGCTGCTGCTGCGGCTGCGGCTGTTGTTGCTGCTGTTGTTGTTGTTGTGGTAGCAACATAGGTGTAGGTGTCGTATTATGTGGTGTGCTCATCATAATACTATGAGGATAGTCCAACAAGAGTTGTACTACACTGGTATGGCCACCCTTCGCAGCTTCTATCAACATCGTTGAATTGTCCTATAAAAAATGAGAGGCAAATGATGATGCTTGCGCAGACGGTAAAGGGATCGGAGGAGAGTCGACCGCGGAGCACGCACCTTCAATTTATGAAACGGACTCGCAGACTGTGCAAGCAACAGTTCGACGACTGCGAGGTGTCCGCCGGCGCAAGCCAGCGAAAGGGGTGTATGATCATTATTCGTTGTCTGCCTGTTAACATCGGCGCGTTTCGATATAAGAAACTGAACCGTACAGAGATGGCCGGCTCTACACGCCTTCATCAACGGTGTCCTTCCTCCCTCAGATTCGTGCTCCTACGAAATCAGAACGAGAACACATGTAGATCCTATTCGTAGTAAATGTAACTTCGATTCTACCGTAACGTACCAAGTCACCACCGTACTGCAGTAAAAGATCCGCTACGTCGGTGTGACCGTTCTCGCAGGCGTACGTCAGTGCCGAATCCCCGGTTTGCGTTTGAGCGTGAACGTCCGCAGCAGATTCAAGTAGATAACGAACGAGCTCCAAGTGGCCTTCCTGCGCGGCTTCCATCAGAGGAGTCGAGGCACCTAACTCGATGTCGGCTCCCGCTTTGATCAGAAAATCAGCGACCTCGAGAAAACCGCCGCAACAGGCCAACGTAAGCGCTGTTTCTTGGGTCTCCTCCGTTTGAGCATTGATATTAGCTCCTGCAATTCCATACTCTGTTTAGCAAATCGAAAGGAACTAGTCGAACCCGACGCGTACCTTGGCTCAAAAGCAACGCCACCATTTCTTCGTGCCCCTCGCGCGCAGCTTCCATCAACGGCGTATAACCTTCGTCGTTTACCTCCTCGATGTTAGCCCCTCGCTCGATCAGGAGCATAGCCAGATCGACGTGGCCGCCGCACGCGGCCAGAGTCAACGGAGATTCGAAACTGTCCGTTGGCATATTCACCTGCGCACCCGAATCTAACAATAAACGAGCTACTTCTACGTGACCGTCCATCGATGCTTCCATAAGGGCAGTGTGCATTTCATCAGTTTTGTGCTCCTATCGAATCGATCGCGTAAAATCAATTATTACCTCGATCAAGGCTTAAGATTAAGAAAACATTTCCACGAGATGTCTTTGTTACGACTGCGTTTCGTGACGGATACCTGATCAGCGCCGGCTTCCAACAAGAAGCGGACCATCTCCAAGTGTCCTTTGTAACAAGCCAGGGTTAACGCGGATTCTTTGAATTCGTTCGAGTGAGTATTAATACCGGCACCATGTTCCAGCAAGATCTTGGCTACTGGAACATGGCCAGCGCTAGCTGCTTCCATTAACGGAGTATGACCATTCTCGTTGTGATCTTCCACATTGGCACCTGCTTCCAACAATACTCGCACTACCTCCTCGTGACCACCCGCGCAGCCATACATAAGGGGTGTGTTACCTGCGACACGATCGTTCATTCATCAAACCAATTCGCGTTAAAGTCCTCGGTCCGGTCGTGACACGAATATTCGAGTATATCTTTCGAGAAAGGACTTAAAGAACGTTTTGTACCTGAAGTAGATTGAGCATTGACATCAGCTCCGTGAGCAATAAGCAAGCTTACGACGTCTACGTGCCCCGCACTGGCAGCTTCCATTAAAGGGGTACAGTCCCCCTTTATGCCACGATCTTCTACATTTGCACTCATCGCCAGAAGTACCTGTGTATCGCAACAGAGTATAACTATTCGTGTAACGATCGAGGAACTTGGACGAACGAAACGTTGCTCGTTAGCTACTCGAATGGCAATTATTAACGTTGTAGAGAGCGGGCTCGAAAATTTTCTGATTCAAGTAAGGAGTAAGATGAAACGAAAGTAAAACCTGAGCAAGTTCGTAGTATCCGGCTGAGCAGGCGAGAGAGAGCAAACTCTCTCCCTCCTCTGTAGTTTCGTGAACGCTGCGTCCTTCTGTTAATAATTTTCTGACAGTACCTACGTCGCCGTCAGTGCAAGCCTCTACGAGAGAGCGCTTTTCGTTTTGTGTGCGTGGATTATCGCTGCGCATACGAGTTAACGCAGCTGCTGCTTCATCTAATGCACAAGAAACACTAGATGTTAAGCGACGGAGCACTTCGTGATCAGGCAAGTGCTTCCCATCGCCCGATGACAACTTGCCAATACCAGCTACTTCCAGCAGTGCTTCTAATCGAGCCTGAGTTTCAGGGTCCACCGATCTCTCTGGATCTTCCGAGGTTAACAGAAACTTGGATGACTCTAAATGATGACCTTCGTCTAATTCAACCTGATCGATTGGGAAACACTCCACCTGCGAATAGTTAACGACAAACGTATCTTGAATAAATGTTTCTCTCCATCTTTGCATAGAGTTATCAAATACAATCACTTCTGACACAAATGAAACATTCTCTCTGTTCACATAAACGTATACGCATCGCACGAAGACAGGGTAGGTTTTATTTATTTATATTTATGGGTACACGAATAGTCCATGCTGGTTAATTTGTCACAAATTTGTCACCGGCATAGAAACCTTTTGTAACGGTGATTCAAGTTGTTCGAATATCGAATATCCGTTACCTTGGTCGTCGGAAGGCAGGCAGAACAATGAGAAAGGAAGACAGAGAGGCACGGTGGAAGAAAAATTGCGTTCAAACGTTAATATAATATACGCATGTTACGTGCAAATGTACAAAGGAACAGCCAGGCATAGGTTACTATCCGGAGTATCGTCGCGAGGAAGGTGAGAAGACAATGAACAGCGAGGAAAGGAAACAGAGATTGGAAATACGTTCGTTCGACGATCCGTGACGCGTGGCGAGTTCCCGATGAAATTTCTCGGTGAATCTGATCGAAAATAAAAAGTCGAAAGAACAACGCAAACGGGAGGGGTTAATGGTAAATAGTATGTAGGTACTGGTACGTACATCTCGCGTAGAGGTCATATCCTCTCCTGCGACGAGTGGGAACCGATGAGACATAAACGTAAATCGGAAGGCAGATGAAAGTATCGTCGTATCTTCCTAACACGTTTAAAATCGCTCGCCAACAAACAACACAGAGACATAAGAAGAATGTGCAGCCATTCCAAGAAGGACGAAACACGAAACTGACACTTCCTTGTGTGCACTACGTGTACACCTTCGCGTCCCGTTTATTTCCTCTTGAAAACACAGTAAAATAGAAATCTTACTGATCGTATTCACGTATCGTGCGAAAGCCCACTGCGATCGCGAGTCCCAAATAATTGGTACAATCGTTCGGATGATGAAAAGTTGTGGAAAAAAAAAAGAACTCCGTGTAAGAACCGTAGTTGATAGAATATAGAATAATATGGTGGCTCTGCTTTCGACAATGTCCACGCCACGAACACGAGCGACACACAGGAGAGACGACGAGGAGCGAGCGAACGAGCGAGCGAGCGAGCAAGTAAAGTAAGTAACTAAGTAAGTAAGTATGTATCTAACCGGCAGGGATCGGAGCCAAGTATATAGTTGAAATTTGGTTGACAGCGAGGGTTCACCACGTTGCAACAAGCTAAGAAATACACTTATGGATGGGTCTAAAGGGTAGGGTGAAAGAAGAGCGAAGAAACGAGAAGCAGGCTCACGAACTCGACTCGAGAAACGCGGCCGAAGAGAACTCCGCTGGGTGGCGCACGACGTAGTGCAAGCGGACATAAAATAGCCACACATACACACAAAATACATTGTATACGTATGCGTGTACATGTAGAAACGAGTGGCTCGGTGTGCGGCTACTATTATTCTACATAGGCATCTACTACCGCAACGAAAAATATACTTGCTCGCTGTACAATAGATACGTATGCGTGCGATATACATGTACATTCGTGTATATTACTAAATATATGCATAGACGCTTGTTCACTGGTATACGTATATAAGCTAAAGCCGTAAGCATATATGTACACAAACATACACGTGCGTGCGCACGCGCTTCATTATTATACGCTGCAACTATATACTAATCACAGTGTTTTACCCACTATTTGCTTATACGTGTGTAAGTTCTCTTCGTACGTCGTACGTATAATGCGTACCCGCGTATCTCGATTATTTTAAGTAATATAATTATAAAAATAAATGAACGAAAGTATGGGATAACTCGTTGAACAGTTTGCGCGTACTTTGTCAACTGCGAGAAGCTCGATATCAGTCAATAAATTTGAACGAATCCTACGGCAGATAGATCATTGGGACCGTAAAGATATGCATTGTTCAAACTGGTACGTAGACGAACACTAGGCAATTCTAAATACCGACGCAGATTTGTACGTCCGTTTCGGAATACGCGTACCTTCCTCTCTTTTTTTCGCAAACAATCCACCTCGACGATCGGTCAGTCATTAACGCGTGTA
The DNA here is from genome assembly GCF_001652005.2 of Ceratina calcarata. Taxonomy (NCBI): domain Eukaryota; kingdom Metazoa; phylum Arthropoda; class Insecta; order Hymenoptera; family Apidae; genus Ceratina; species Ceratina calcarata. The sequence goes on along the minus strand of NW_017174432.1, from coordinate 84,224 downwards.
AACATTTATTTCTGATGATTATATAATGGTCCCTGCGTAAAATCCCTTCTCATTCTTTCCTTTTTCTCGACGATAAAACATTTACACCAGCAGAGAATTCGTTTCGTGGTAGCACTGGTTTAAACAGCCGAGCAGGTCGAGCCACGGATCGCAACGTCTCTCCTTCGCGGAATCGAATTAAATGGTTATTACCGTAGCGTTCTCTTTCATTTTACAAATCTCGTTTGATAGTTCATTCGTATACCGAGTATTACGCGTACGTCGTTTATTGAAATACGGATGCAGGCGTCGGTAATGGCCGTGCTGTTTTCCGCGAGGACGACATGCCACCGACGATATCAGTATATTTAACGCGTACGATTCTACACTCGCTGGACGTGCGGGTTCATTCTTCGGCATAACATCTATTTCACCGTGGACATGGCAGGTTCATGCGTATATGGGAGGAATAAAGAGAGTCCGGAGTACGTTGACGTTACGAAACTGATACGTACATCACCGTAATGATGTCGAAGGATCGCGAAATGAGAAACTATAATAAAGTTGTAATATTAGGGAAATGTCAAACGAGATTAATATCGTCTCGAGCAGATTTGATAAAAAGCGTAGGGACATGCACACATACACACGTATCGCATTCTCTACCTTCCCTCTTATATACGCACACCCACTTCACTCTCTCCCTCGCTCTCTCTCTCTCTTCCTTTTGCTCTGTTTGCGGTATGTGTGGTCGTACAGTATGCGCGCGTGTACTCGCACGTACACGAATGTGATATGTACATTTTGTATCTATTTAAATAGATGTAGATAAAACGTATAAAGAAGAATTGGTAAAAGAACGAGAGCAAGTACGTAAGATGAATAGAAAAAAAGAGGAGAAGGTAAAGAGGAGGAGGAGGAGGAGGAGGAAAACGATGACTGGATGGACAGACGACAGAAGCGACAACGAGTATGCGTGTGCGTGTGCGTGCGTAAGTATCCGAGTGAGTGAGTAAGTGCGTGCGTGCGTTCAACCTGCAATGAGTTGCAGCACGGTGAACGACGACGACGAACAAACGAATATCATATTTACGACGTGGCAGATTTTTTCGCCGCTGTCATTTACCTCAGAACCACTGTCCTCCTCGCTCTCCGACGAGTCAGCCATAAAACGTGGCTGCAACTCGGAGAAGGTTTCGGTCTCTGACTTGGTAGGGCTTGAGTTCGAAGACTGGGGAGTCGACGACGTCTTTCCAATATCGTGGTGAATGCTCGCTGATTTCTCGTGCTTCTGACTATCTGAGGTCGTTCCTTGTGCTACATTCTGCATTTTTACCTTCCAGATGAATCATATGATACTGAGGTATCGTTCCCGTGCCGCGAAACACACACAGAACACTTGCTTTTCGACAATAATCTCGAGCACGATCGCCGTCATTCACGTAAGCTAACACCCGCCATTTCTACTATGGCCGACACCGAGTCTCCCATGCCCAGATCCCTCTTCGACCATCTACTTACGTATCTATATCGTCGCGTTTGATTCGACGTGCCATCTTTACCGCGTCTCTCGGCGCGTAATTTCAATCCGTCCTCTCTCCCTCTCGCTCTCGCTCTTTTTCCCTCTCACACCCTCTCGCGATAAACTGCGGGTTCTACTGCCCTTTTAAATTAGACGTAATAAAACGGACTATCGCTAAATCGAGTGTCATCGTTCGATCGAATGCGATTGGTATTCGACAAGAGGTAAAGCCACTATTTTTTTAATTACATTACGTAAGTGCGCGTAGATACTGCTAGATATAGGCACGTGCACACGTCTTCTGCATTTTTAATCGGCTATTTGCAAACAACGATAAAGTGGATTTGAAGAAAAAGCCAGGGACGTGTGTATTTAAACGCGTGTTCGACTATTTTACTTTTTATCAAAACATTACAAAAGTGTTTCAATGTCGATTTCTAACACGGAACAAGGCATGTTTAATTCGAATTTCGAGATGACATCTGGGTGGAGAACTCCCATCTTCCCGATCACCTCTCCGTAGCACGATATCTCCGCGCAACGATTGGTGAAGAAAGCGGGATCTAGAGAAAAGAAGAAATACGTTTGTAAGCTAGAACAACCAAGCGAGTTCTTCGAGTCAGTGCGATAACTTTACCATCAATCGCACGGAGGCAGTATCCATCCGTATTCTGATTGTAGCACCACGGAACTTCCAATATTTGTAACACTCTGTCTAATAGGCCATGGATCACTTCGAAACCGTCCGATTTATTGTAATACACAGCGCACAAACGTCGCTGATTACGCGCGCCAACATCCACGTTCTTATCTTTTAACACAACGTCGGAGATCTCGAACAATTTATACGGAAGCGGCATCTTCTTATTCGAAGCTAACGTTTTCAGTAAACCTGGTAGTAAAGTGGTACGCGCGACCTGTAACGTTACCGGGCGATAATGGAACGGTCCATAGTTCAGTCACTTAATTGATCTGATCTCGCACATGCCTGAAATTCGAACGTCTTGGGATTGGACACGTGGACCACCGGTACGTCCGCCAAATTACGGCCTAGCTTGTCCGCTACATCTTCGCGGGAACACTATTTAAAAAGAATAGAAAGTTGATTCAATTACAACGAATCCATCAAACGAATCGTTACGTACCAACGAGAAAGTCAATGCTTCCGTAAATCCAGCGCAGGCCAATTCTATGCGCAACTGATCGGATAATTTATTGAGCGGAAACTAGATTCGAAAATACACGTGTTATTCGACTGCGAAGCGTTGAAATAGTCGTCGTTCGAGTTCTTACCTCTTCGGCAGTGGTAGACAAACGCGGTAACGTCTTTGGAATTTTGTTGTACCCGTAAGCTATAGCGATGTCCTCGAAAATATCGCAGTCATGTATCACGTCGTGTCTCGTCGGAGGTACTTGAACGATCAATTTAGTACCATTCCTGACGGACGTCTTCAAAGACATCCTTGAAAGCAAATCAGCTAACTCGTTTGGCGTTTGTTCGATGCCGATGTATCTCGTCGCCTTGTTACAATCAATCTCTATGTCTCTATACTTCAAGTCGGGATATCGAAACACTTGTTCGTTCGGATACACGACTTCTACCGTTTCTACCGTACACTTTACTTTACAGTATTGACTAAAGGCGCAAACTATCGTGTCCAATGCTACCCTCGCCTGAAAATCGTTCACATCTCCTTCTTACGAGCTCAGACGTTAGCCGCACCTTCTTCGTTTATACCTTTGTTAAGTCAGTCGCGGTACATTCGATAAATACGTTCTTAGTGTCGAGCGTAATTTTCGAATGATCTCCGTTGATGATCGGCGGCAGGGATAACACTGTTCCGTTGCTATCTTCGACCACGGGATAAACTGGACTGTCCCTTATGATGTGCAAGTACTGCTTCAGCTGCGCATGATTCTGAAAACGTAATCCTTTAATAGAAATTCAATTCGAGCCAAAGCTACAAACTTAACTTAAAGAAAACCACCGACGGCATATAAGTTCATGATCTCATCTCCGGAATATTCTTTGTCCTGGTTAAGCGGTTTGAAACGGATGTCTTTTGGGCTTCGCGCGTCGTATAAAAATGGCCCTTTGATGGTATCCAGATCGTGAGTCCCAATCGAGACCAAACTTCTTTTCCTGCCTATATTTTGATGTAACTTTTCTTGGAGATCAATGAAACTGTTGTAAGTGTCTTTCGTAAACGTGACATCCCGTAAAACGGCCGCGACGACGTGTCCTCTGATCTTGAGACACTGCAATTCATTCCTTCCATTATTGTTCTTAAACACTTGACCGTAATGATGATCGAAAGAGACAGTATCGCGTACCTCCTTTGTCATGACGATCCTCTGTTGATTCGTAGTTGGAAGTATCTTCGTGTATCGCGGTGCACTTAATCTGTATCAATGGAACGATATAAATACTGGCACGTGTCTTAAGTTTCGACGATGTACGTACTGATTTAAAAATATACGTAGACCAAGAGACAGACCCTCCAAACAGAGTAGATCGTATCGGTTTGCCGGTATATCAATTTTATATATAATATCGTCCGATGTTTCCGCCTGATCCATGATCTGTTCTCCCCCTTTAGCGATCATTTGTTTTTCCGTCAACTACAAACGATTAGATATAGCATAAGTCGGGGAATGAGTCCACAAAATGTTTTTAATTCCTTAATTAATTAATAAAATACAAGTTTCATACCACTTCGTCCAATTCTAATCCGAACTCGAAACATAAATTTTGAAATTCGTCGTCCGCTAAA